>NC_057801.1:218882512-219182512 GCF_018294505.1 Triticum aestivum | reverse complement strand
ACTCGGGTTTTGCGGTGCTCTTTCCCTTCAAGGGGTCCTTCGGTCATCAGCTTCACAGCATCCATCTTCGCCCAATGCACCTTGACACGGGCAAAGGCCATTCACGCACCTTCGATGCAGACCGACCGCTTGATAGCGTCAAGCTGAGGGTAGGCTCTAACCAGTCGCTTCACGAGTTTGGAGTAGCTGCTGGGAATTGCTTCGGCACGCCATAGCTGGATAATCAAATCCTTGAGGGCTAGTTCGGCCTCCCTATGCAGCTCGACCTGCTGCTTCAGCTGATCGGTAAAGGGTACTGGGTATTCTGGTGCAAGATATTGCGACCAGAACAACTTCTCCGTAGAGCTCCCCTCTTTGACTCGGTAGAATTGTGCGGCGTCAGACACGCTGCACGGCAGATCCGCAAACACCCCTGGAGAACTCCGAATCCGGGTCAGTAAACGAAATCTTTCCTTCGTGTACTTGCTCTGCATAATAAAGGCCTTACTCGCTGCGATCTTTCAGGCCACCTGGACTTCCTAGAAGGCGCCTTGGGCTTCAGCCCGGGCATCATGTGCGGATTGACGAGCCTTGGTGAGTTCGGACTCTTGATCCTTTATACTCTGCTCCAAGGTCTCGCAATTCTTTATAGCTTCTTGGAGCCCTTGTTGAACTTCAATGACCCGGGCCTCGTGGTTTTCACGAGTGGCCTGCTCCTTGGCTGCCTTCTTCTCGGCCTTGGCTACCGCCTTCTTAAGAGCCTCGACTTCGGTCACCGCTCCTACTTCATATCATGATATTTTTCAGTCAAAATGACTATTCACTTGTATTTAAATACAAACAAAGTTATCCGATACCTTGTTATCTTCCAATTAATTTTTTACTTGGCCGAGCTCCTTTTCGGCCCGCTCCAGACTCTGCTTCAGTCTGGAGACCTCCACAGTATGAGAGGTTGCAGTCAATAACGATGCCTGATCATTCAAATAGGTATTTCCTAATTAGTCTCCTGCGAAATATATTTGATCCTCTGTCCGGCTTTCTTTTCGAAACACTGAATAGTGTATCAGGGGCTACTATCTATATTATGACATTCTTTTAACTTCATTACTTACCTCAAAGCATGTTAGAAGGCTGGTGCAGGCTTCGGTCAGCCTGCTTTTGGCGGACTGGACCTTCTCAATCACCACACCCATAAGGGTACGTTGCTCTTCAACGATGGAAGCGCTTTGCAGCGCTGCTAATAAAATATCCGGTACCTCTGGGTGGACTGAGGTCACCGGTGGAATAGGCGCACCACCTTCTGTTGAAGAAGGTTGCTGGCCTGATTTTGGAGCCGTATTGGTCCCCGGAGTTGTCTCTGGCTGGGGGCCGTATTCAGGATGGCCCCCGCCTTCAGCATCCATGGGGGTCTGCTCCCCCATGTGTCCGATTGCCGAGGTTTGACCCCCCGGCGCCGCCTCGACGGTCTCCTGAGCTTCGCCCTAGCCTGGGCCCCTTTGGGATGACACCTCAGTGTTGTCCACACCTCTGGGGAGGAGGTCGTCGGGAGGGTCTCGCTGTCCATCGCATCTGGGTCCAATGAATCTTCTGATAGAGATCGCTCGATCTCGGACCCGGCCGGACTGTAGAATATGTGACTCAATACATTAATGCTATGCAAAAGTGAGACTGGATATATGGATGTGTCCAGGTTTCTTTGTACTCACGATTTAGCCAGGGGCTTGACCCTGGGTTCCCACTCCGGGCTGCTGTCGGTGGCTGCGGTGGATTCGTCTGGAAGGGAGACTTTCCCCTTCCTAGACGTTTCGGCCTCCAAACGTGCGGAGGCCATCCTCTTCTTTCTACCCCTCACAGGGGGTGGGGACTGGCGTTCCTCTTCTTCCTCCTCCTCTTCCTCGTCTTATTCGGTGGAGGAGTGGGCCTCGGTGTCTTCGGACATCACGTCCGAAGTACCCTTGCGACGAAGCCCGCCCTAGTCTCCTTGGCCTCCTTCTTGGCCTTCTTCTTCGACACCTTATATGGTGCCAGGAACAGCATCTTCATCAGAAGTGGGCCGGCTTGTTCTTCAGGCAGTGGAGCCGGGCAGTAGATCCGCTCTGCCTTCTTCGTCCAGCCCCGGGAGAATCGTTAGGGAAATATTAGGTTTTTCCCCAAGGTATACAAATAAAGGATACACCTTGAAAACATATAAAGACTTACCGAACTTGCGGGGCGGGACAATTTGTGCCCGCGATCCTCGGCGGTGTCCGGCCACGACTTGCCGGGCTTGAATAGCACCTTCCAGATGTCTCCGTGCGTCGTGCCGAAGAACTCCAGCAACGTTTGGTGCTTGACCGGATCGAACTCCCATAGATTGCAAGTCCGGCGCTGATAGGGAAGGATCTGGCGAACTAGCATCACCTGGACCACATCGACAAGTTTGATAACTTGTCCTCCATGCTCTTGATACGCGCTTGGAGCGTCGTCAGGCCGTGTGACGAAGACCAGTCTAGGCCCTTTTCGGGCCAGGACATGAGCCGCAGTGGGGCTCCGGATCGGAACTCGGGGGCGGCGGCCCATTTGGTGCCACGTGGCTCAGTAACAGAGAACCACTGTTGTTGCCAACCTTTGACGGACTCGTTGAATTTACCTGATGGCCATTTGACGTTGGGCATCTTGCTCACCATGGCTCCTCCGCACTCGGCGTGTTTGCCGCCTACCACCTTTGGCTTCACGTTGAAAGTCTTTAGCCACAATCCGAAATGTGGCGGTATGCGGAGGAAGGTCTCGCACACGACGATGAATGTCGAGATGTTGAGGAAGGAATTGGGGGATAGGTCATGGAAATCTATCCCGTAGTAGTACATAAGACCGCGAACAAATGGGTGGAGGGGAAACCCCAGCCCACGGACGAAGTGAGGGAGGAATACAACCCTCTCGTGGGGTTCTGGGGTAGGGACGACCTGTCCCGCTGCCGGGAGACGGTGTGCGGTCTTCTTGGCCAGGTATCCGGCCTCCCGGAGTTTCTTGATATCCTTCTCCTTGACAGAGGAGGCCATCCACTTGCCTTGTGCTCCGGATCCAGACATGGTTGGAGTGCTTTTTGGGCGGAAGAGATGTGTGCTTGGGCATTGGAGCTCGAGAATGAATGAGCAGAGGAAGAAGAGGGCGTGGGTGAAAGAGGGGAATCCTTATCCCTTTATAAAGGCAGTAAAAATCATGCGCCTCCCCACTCGCCCTAAAGCTTGCTTATTTCCCAAGTGTCGTGCTGATGGCACGGTTGGGTTACCCGTGCCCGCATTGATGAGAATCCCGTGATAAGGGGACACGATCTCTACTTTGACAAGACGTGCCAATGAAACCGCGCCTCGAGAGGGGGCAGGATAAAAACAGTTCAAATAAAGACCGGGCCGTGGCGTGATGTCACGCTATGAGTTGTCAGCAGATTGGACTCGTGAGATATTATACTCTCTACGGTGGTATGTGGAATTTTTTTGCAGAGCCAGACACGATTCTTATGTTCAAGATCTACTTTGGAGTATTCGGAGAAAGAACCCGCCTTGCAATGCCGAAGACAATCTGCACGCCGGACTCATCGTCATTGAAGCCTAGTTCAGGGGCTACCGAGGGAGTCCCGGATTAAGGGGTCCTCGGACAGCCGGACTATATGCATATGCCGGACTATTAGGCTATGAAGATACAAGATAGAAGACTTCGTCCCGTGTCCGAATTGGACTCTCCTTTGCGTGGAAGGCAAGCTTGGCGGTTAGGATATGAAGATTCCTTTCTATGTAACCGACTCTATGTAACCCTAGCCCCCTCTGTATATAAACCGGAGGGTTTAGTCCGTAGGACAAGAACAATCATAATCATAGGCCAGCTTCTAGGGTTTAGCCTCTACGATCTCATGGTAGATCAAGTCTTGTAGTAGTCATATCATCAAGATCAATCAAGCAGGAAGTAGGGTATTACCTCCATCGAGAGGCCCCGAACCTGGGTAAACATTGTGTCCCCCGCCTTCTGTTACCATTATCCTTAGACGCACAGTTCGGGACCCCTTACCCGAGATCCGTCGGCTTTGACACCGACACTCCAACCGTCCGAAAATACTTGTCATCAAAATGGATAAAAAGGGACGTATCTAGAAGTAAAATATGTCTAGATACATCTCGTTTTATCCATTTTGATGACAACTAGTACTTCTTACCCAAAGGAACTTTATATCCAACAGACACAAAATATTCGTTCGACTGTTGGAAATTACTGATCTGATGTCGAAGTAATTGCTGCATCGCCACCAAAACCCACCATCTCTTAACCTAAAGTAGACCAAGCTAATCCCTATATTAGCATATTACTAAGATAAATAGAAGGCAGTGTAGAAACATTTAGGATGTGAGCTTGTCAATCTGAATGTGGAGGGACACCGGCTTAACCCCAGGCAGCAGCTTGGGCGGAACTGTGAAGAAGGTCAGCTCCTTCATGGTGACGTCGCCGGGATCCTTGCTGCTTGTCACCTCCATTTCCTCCTTGACGGCATCGGTCGTGCCTTTGGGCTCCCCCAGTGGGCTGTTCGCCCACAGCTTGGCCATATAGTGCGGCAGTGGGGACGCCCCTGCTCTGATGCAAATGACTGACACGGTGATAGGCACACCGATGTCGAGCATGGTGCCGACCAAGAAAAATGTGCGGCCGTCCTCCTCTATGAACAGCAAGAGCCGTGGCTCCGACAGTGGCACTTGCAGTTGGAGCACCTTGTCGTACTGGATCTTGTGCATGGGCATGGGATGCGTGGTGCTGATGTGGTGGGAGAGCGCCGGCGGCAGGCCTTCGTAGCCACAGACTGGCACAGGACATTTGCAGGGCGCGAGCGGACATACGCTCTGGTGATCGGCGAGATTGTGGTGAGTGACATAAAGCACACAACCTTCATGCAGGCACTCCACCCTAACCGATGAAAGGACGGCGTCCACCGTCGTGTTCCGCAGTCGAAGCCACCGCCGCACTCGCACTTCTAGCACTGCCCCTGGTTCCCGAGGCGCTCGACGTGGCAATCCGCGCAGGCCAGGTGCCCTCCCTTGCACTGCACAAATCAATCAAACAGCACATCAATCAAGGAACCTGCACCTTGCTTGATCAGCCAAACGGACGAGGTGTATTCGAACGTCATACACTGGAGGCTTCAAGGGGTGGAGGCACAAGGGCAATGGGGCAAGGTGAGGTCCACCAAGACCATAGAGAGCTCCATCGTTGGGTCCTGCTCCGTCTGCATGATCTCGCCCTCCTTGTGGACAACCATCTCTCGCTTTAGGGACGGGGCAATACAAAGCTTTACCGTCACATATTCATACTACTTCAAGTTGCATTAAATCAACACATGCAAGTATCAAAATGAGAGTCACGGCATGCATGCATGCGTTGTAATTAATGCATCGGTAAACGCAAATTATTGAAATATATCGAGTGCAGTGCTTTGATGTGTCGCGTCAACTCGTACAACAACGAGAAGTTTGATTATCCTCTCCCTCGTGGACTGAGCTCGGGTGCCTTAACTGCACCTGCCTTTAGTTGTATGATAGGTAGGCCACCCACCTGTTGGTCCCACCTGTCATACATGCATAGGCAGGAGCACTAAGTCAATGAAGCTGCGTCCCTCCCTCGCCCATGAGCGTGGTGGCTGGCAGGACTAGGAGAAGCTTTTGCGACACGCTCTCCCTCCCGCACGCGATGGACATGCAGTAGTTCAATCAATGTCAGATGGCTAGAAGCCTACTGTAGTACTCCTCCACTGTAGTAGTGCTCCATCATTGTTCGACTTCCCGAAGAGGTAAAGAGCCAAGCGCAGCCTGAACGCTCGTGTGGCAGTTTCATGTGTAGAGTAGTCTAGGATAGCGTGTACCGTGCCTGTAAGCTTAAAATCGTTGGGGCCGGCTCCATGCTATGTGGTCGTCTCGAAGCTTTTTTCTTTTGATTAAAATAATCTTCTGGCCCTACCTGTCATCCTGGTGATTATAGTTTGCACGCTCATCTAGTCAAGACAGGAATATATATTTTAATTTGTGGTGGGTAAATGTTAGAGGTTGCAGCAAATATATTGTACACTGCGGGTCTTTCAGTCAAGTTTAGAGGCAAGCATGTAGGGCCAGTGCTATGATGTGTCGCGTCAACTCATACAACAAGGAGAAGCTTGATTTTACTACTACACGCCTTCTCCCTCGCCCATGCGCGCGGTGGCTCGCAGACGAGGATAGGCTTTTGCTTATAGTACTACAACAAGCTATCCCTCCCGCTTGCGGTGGACGGACATGTAGCAGTGGATTCGATACTGTAGAAGCAGCAGCAGGAACATCATTGTTCGTCTTCTCGAAGAGGCAAAGAGGCAAGCGCAACCCGAATGTGGCAGTTGCGAACCTTGGAGCATGCATATAGCCAGGCTCTTGCATGAGACAAAATTGCTATGTGAGCCCACTATTGTAGTACGTACTACTTGCTAGTATAGCCCTGTAAACCAGAAAGGACTATGCCTTTCTAGAGATTTCAACAAGGGATTAGACTACACCGAGACGTAGTACATATGGAGCAAAATGAGTGAATTTGCACCGTAAATAAATACGTAGTTCTCTCATTTTCCTCTCCGCCTTGTCGCAGTGCACAATATTGAGTATACTGACTAGTCTCTTTTTGACACACATTTACATTTTTTTAACACAGTACAGACGCAAGCGCTCATATACGCGCGCATACACTCACCCCTATGAATGCACACACGCACACCCTACCCCTATGAGCACCTCCGAAAGACTGAGCCGACACTATCGTCTTGAAATTTACGAAGTCACCATAGGCACCTCGTCATCGACGGGAACGTCTCCTGACACGCGATAGACACGAGCGGCAGTCGCCTCCATAGGTGCTTGAATGCCAAGGAGGGAGAGGGTAGCGGTTCCCGAGACGTTGAACGGTCAATGAAGCATCCTCAATTACATGCAGAGGGAATTAATTGGAGAAGCAGAATAGAGCCAACACGATGTGAATGCAACAGTCTGGACTCTCATATGAAGGCGCCCCACCACTCCAATCCATCTACTCCTAGTCTCTGCACAAACTGCTCACTCCAATCCAAGACCAAGTGACCAGAAGTCACAAGCACCTATGGAGGCGATGGACGCGAGCGGCAGTCGGCTGTGCCTAATCATCCAAGGCGCCGGCTTGCGGCCTCGCACCGTGCAGTGTTTCCAGATGGTGCTGGCGACCGCCGGCATCATAGCCCTCGCCGACGCCAGCTTCACCTCTCGCATGGACGACATGATGGTCAACTCATCCGCAAGTTCACCGCCGTCAAGAAGAGCGGACGACCTTTTCGTACTGCTCCCGCCCGCGCGCCCAGGCTCCTCATTGCCTGCCACCCTCATCGGCCTCCATCGTGACGAACTCTTTCAAGGCCTGGTGGCCCTGCAGGTGCCAGAGGTCGCGACGAAGAATGTGCACTTCGAGGCTACGCTCGCCATGCAGCGCCTCACCATGCAAGAAACCATCGACCTGCACATCCACGTCTATGAGGAAATTGTCTACATAGGCCACTACAAGGCAAGTGAGGACAGAAAGACGTTGGCCTTCTTCCAACGGCTGGAATCTTTGGACACCATTGTTCAGAAGCACGTCGACCAGGCCATGAAAGTCGCTGCTACTTAGCCGCCGGGTGGGCCGGTGCCCTGATTCAAGGAGGTGGACGTCGTCGATGGATGCATCTCTTCTTCCTACCTCCTGTAACTAGCACTGCATCGCCTCGTGGCCTTAATGTTTTATTAGTATAGTAATCCCTCCGTTCCCAAATATAAGTCTTTCTAGAGATTCCAACAAGTGACTACATACAGAGCAAAATGAGTGAATCTACACTCTAAAATATGTCTACATACATCCGTAAGTTGTATTCTATTTGAAATAGTATCTAAAAAGGCTTATATTTAGGAACGGATGGAGTATATGGCATTTTTATTCTAGTCATAACGTTTTCACTGTGAGGTGCGGCCGCAGTTGAGCAAACACACCCCGCCCACCGGGCGTCGGCCGAGTTTAGAATTAGAAGAGAGAAACGAGGGAGAAGAGCTAGCTGTAGCACGAACGCTGTTGTCAGATGGGACTCATGTTGATAGAATAGGAGTATTGAGCACTCGTACCTCTTTTTTTGAGGGAAAATAGTCGTATGTCTAGTACCACTAGTTGGGTGCGTGCGACCTATAGCTGTCATCACTTTTCGTCTCCTTTTCCAACCGCAGCTACGCTTCATAGTACATATTTTTTCACGCATTTATCCTCCTATATGTACTCCTAGGCTATTTCCACGTGCTCCCTTTCACCGACATGTAGAACATAGAGCAGCTGGGTCGTAGTGCATGCACGACTCGGAGCATATGCTGGGGTACTTTACATTTCAGACCTCATGAATTACATGCAAAGCCCCCACAGAAGAATAAATAAATGAATGAATTACTACATGAAACCGGATTATTTTCGTAGAAACCGGAGCACGTTCATTAAATTTTGGACATAACGCGTTTATAGAAAATGACCGGACCTAAACCAGTGTAAGGGCCTCTTTGATTTTCCCGCAAAAAAGGGGCCTCTTTGATTCGCAGGATACTGAAAACACGGGAATGGGGAAAGTATGATGGCGATGAACCGAGACGAGGAGAACTCCAACTCAGTTAGAGGTTAGAGTTAGATTCTAACCCTGAACAAACTCTAAACCAAAGGGGTGTATGGATGGAAGGGTTAGATTGACAATAAATGCTCTTTCTCAATGATTTGACTACTTTGGACCCTATTTCCTGCCGGATTTGGTGTGGTCGGCTCTTGTGTGGCCTCCTCCCGCTCATAATTGACATAAACAAACCATCTTTACAAATCAAGCATGCAAAACATGATAAATTTTACTTTTTCCATACAAATGAGATATCCCACTTAAACATACAAGTCGTCAATCGAAGTTCACAAAAAATACACTCCATGAAACAAAGCATGAGCTAACTCATCACGGAAGTCATTCACGATAGGGAGGGAGCCCGGAGCCCCTCATGCACCCAGGGAGGAGCTCATCATCGTCGCTCTGGAGGAAGGCTCTATAGAGCCCAAGCCCCGGGAACCCCTCTGACGATGGCTCTTGCGAGTTTAAGTTGACACTGGCATGGGTAGCAGGGCCGCTTGCCGCTGACTGCGAACTTAATCTTTGGGCCTCTAGAAATAATGCAAGCCCGAAACTGAAATACCTAGAAAGGTGAACTGAATCTTTAGGTCTCTAGAAATAATGCAAGCCTGAAACTGAAATACCTAGAGAGGTGAACTGAATCTTTGGGCCTCTAGAAATAATGCAAGCCTGAAACTGAAATACCTAGAAAGGTGAACTGAATCTTTGGGCCTCTAGAAATGATGCAAGCCTGGAACTGAAATACCTGGAAAGGTGAACTGAATCTTTGGGCCTCTAGAAAGATTTATTACCTCCTCAAGCAGCATCAAACAATTCCATGCATGCATCACAAATCTATACCAACTTTGATCAGGATCTACTTTTCCAAATTAGAATTAGCGCTAGAGCGAGCAAGATCAATGATATGGTTGTGCGATAGAGAGGGAACAAACAAACTCACCCCTCTCGCGACCTCACTGGTAGATGCGCCGCCGCCGTGCATGACAGAGGGAGAAAAACGACAGGTGAAGGGGAGCGGGGCAACCTTCGAAGGCCGGAGGGAGAGGGGGCGCTGGAGTAGGGCGGCGGAGGCTGGAGGGAGAGGGCGGTCGGAGGAGAGAGAGGGCGAGCGGCAGAGTGGTGCTTGGGCGGGCGGCCTGATGGGGAACAGAGAGGAGTCAATAGATGGGGCGGAGGGAGCGACTTGGTGCGGGCAGGGGAGATTTTTTAGTTCTCTTTTAGTGGGCCCGAGGATAACTAACCCAATTAGAACCTCTCCATCGGGCTAGTTTTTTTAGCTGGGTTAGAGCAAACTAGCTCAAACTAACCCCTCCTGTTTCGATAATTTGAGGCTATTTCAACAAAAACTAGCTCTAACTTAGGGATCCAAACAAAGAGGAGTAGTACTGTACATGCTACAGTCTGGACAGTTGGACGTTTTTATGGCCATATCACCACATTGTTTTCTATTGTTGGTTCACTGGGCTGCCGTTGTCGTGGAATTGTCACGGCAGATGTCCTAGCGAAAGGACTTAGTCGTGGAGCCATCGCAACTAGGAAGCTTAAAGGGGTTAATCGGGACAAAGGACACGAGGTTTATACTGGTTCGGCCCCTTACGGTGAAAGTAAAAGCCTACGATCCAGTTTTAAGTGGGATTGCTTATGTCTCGATAACCAGGGAGCGAATCGCTTGACCTAGCTCTCGAGTTGATCTTACTTGTCTTGAACCGCCGCCGGGTCGTCCCTTTATATACAGAGGTTGGCCCAGCGGCTCCGCGGAGTCCCAGCCGGCCCATAAACAGTGTCTGGCTCCGTCTCTTAACTATTCTTGCCTTACAATACAAATCACGTATACATGGCGGTTTATCACTACGGGCCTTAAGTCGCCTCTGGGCCTTGGGCCCTTAACTAAACCGCCATCTATATCCTGGGTCTTGTGCTTCAAGAATATTTGCAAGTATAGCCCGGCCCCTCCTGGGTGGGTCATACCAATAGTTATATCCCCAACATTAGGCCCTTTGATTGATTTGAACTAGTTTCATGTCAATCTTCGACACTTAAGGAAAAAATCTTCTGCCGTTATGAAATTTTTGTAACCCGCCATGACGTCATCCTCTGAATTTGTGGTAACCCGCCATGACGTCACCTGTCATAAAAGCACGTTTCATCCAATGCATCCCAATGGATCTTTGTCTTGATGACCATCCCAAAAATCGAGGCGTCCTTGTAGTTGGATAACTCATATTTTCGGCCTCCTCATTTTCCGTGCTCTTTTAATGGCCCTTCCTTAAAAATAGACCCGACTAGGTCCTCCTCATTCTTCCATTCGCGTCTTCTTCCTCTCGCACCCATCTGCCACTGGAGCTCTACCACCACCGCCACAGTGCATCTCGTCCCCGTCTACTTTGGCTCCTGCATCAACCTGATCTTGACCAGAAAACAGCGGCGCCCTTCCGTAGTGAATCTCTTGCAGTAAGTTTTCCCCTTTCTGCGCCATAGATCTGTGCTAGGGCTAGCGTGTTCTTCTGTACTGCGCGAAGTTCATCTGAGTTCTTGTGTTCCATCTGCTATGGCTTCTTTTGATCCAAAAATACCATAGATCTTATGCGGTACATGTTCCACATCCATTTTGGGTACCAGTAGATCTCCTTTCCATGTAAAAAAATCTCCACTATAGCGCATGAACTCTTCTGCGCCCTGTTTTAGGTCTAGAAAATTTTCTTTTCTGAACATCTATTTGATCCAAAATAACAGCTGCAAATTGTGAAACCTGTTTGTACAACACTTAGGCAAAATCTGCACTTGTTAGATTTATCTAGTCATGGCGACTCTGATCACCATCTTTAAGGAGGCAATGCTTAATTAATAACTTAAACCACCCTTGGCGGTTTAAATAGTCTTGACGGCTTATAGAGCCTATGGCGGCTTAGGCAACCATGACATAATTATCCTTATACCCTTAGGCCCCTTCGTAAGCCGCCATCTTGAATATGCACAATAATTTTTTTCTGTCCGGCTTAAATTTGAACCGGCACTTTTACTTTGTCTTAGGCTTTCAATCAGAATGGCACCAAAGGCACCTACCTCCTGCAACTGGGTTAAATCCATAGTCACTGACAGCACCTTGGATGACTTTGTGAAGACCGGCTATCTGCCGAAAAAAGAAGTCATGCCTTATCGTGCTCCTGACCCGGAGGAGGAATTTCCTCAACCCAAAGATGGAGAGGTTGTCGTTTTCATAGATCATATGAACCGGGGTTTCACTCCTCCTGGCTCAAAATTCTTCAGGGACGTACTGAATTTCTTCGATCTTCACCCACAAGAAATCAGACCCAATTCCGTGTCTAATATGTGCAACTTCCAAGTATTCAGCAAAGTATACCTTGGAGAAGAACCCAATCTGCTGCTCTTCAGAGAACTGTTTTATTTGAACCGCCAGAATGAATGTACTAGCGGCCAGAGCTTAGAGCTTGGCGGTGTCTCAATCCAGCACCGTAGGGATGTGATCTTTCCTTACGCTAACCCGCCGAGCCACCCCAAAGATTGGAATATGACATGGTTTTACTGCAAAGATACCTCTCCGGCTGGTGAGAACCCTCTGCCCGGCTTTCGTGCTCTTCATCTTGGACCCAACCATCATCTGCCTGACAAGATTACAGCCGCCAAATGTAAATCGCTTGCCCCCACTTTGGCCAAGATCAAGGCTCTTATGGGGAATGGGTTGATAGGCATCGACCTGGTCTGAGTTTGGCTCGCCAGGCGGGTTATTCCGTTGAGCCGTCGCCCCGGCTTGATGTGCGATTACACTGGCGCAAAGAATGATCCTCTGTGTCACAGCCCTGATGACTTGCCTGAAGATGTCATTGACGATATGACCAAGTCTCTTCTGAACGAAAGCCTGGCGGACTGTGGCAAGGTGGGCTTAGCCCCCTTCTGCAAAGCTAACCCGGCTCCAAAGGTAAACCGCTCCTGTGAAATGACTACTTTAATTTTTCAATGTTTCACCCATACTCATGCATATGCTAATCTCTGCAGGCGGGTGATAAATTCTGGAAGGTCAAATATGACCATGAAGCTGCCAAGAAAGCTAGGAAAGATAAGAAAGCCGCCAGGAAAGAGGCTGCCAAAAGGATGGGCAAGAAGGCCACCGCCTCTGACCTGCTTCGGCTAGCAGACTCTTCTGAGTCGAAGGTAGCCCTTGACTCCCTTGGATCATTTTTTAACCATCTTATTGACACTGATTATCAGCAGGAGGACACAGGAGCAAGCCGTAACAAGGCTGACGAGGTAACTATCCTTTCCTTTGACTACGAGCCTTTGCCAAGACGGAAAATCCGCAGAGTACCCGGAAAGTAAGGTTTTCTCATCCTTTAGCTCATCACGATCCTCAATTTATTTTTTGAAGCGGCAAATTCACGAGAGCCGGAGGCAGACCCGGACCAGCAAGGATGTGGAGCCGGCTTACCAAACACCCCAATGAAAAGCTGGAATGAGGTCACTTCTGTTTTAAACATCTTTTATCCCTTGGCGGGTCTCTTTCGTCTACCACTTAATTCTTCTGACTCGGATTACCAGGACACTTCCCCTTCCTCCGGCGACTCACTGCAGTCCAACCTGCCGGCTTTCAAGACCGCACCAGGGTATGATGATCTGCTTATCTTGTATTTATTTTAATCCCTTGCATCTGTACTAACCTTTATTTTGACGCAATGGACAAGACAAGCCCGGCAAACGGGTTAGAAAAAGCAAACCAGCTAAAGACATAGTCGTGACTGAGCCGGTTCTTGAAACAGCTGTGCCGGACTCGACCACTCATGAGCCGCCATCTGAGCCAGCTCAAGACTTACCAACTCCCGCTACTGACCTGCCCACTGAACAAGCCGCCGGCGAATCAGAAAATCCAGAAGCCCCTAGTCTGGTCAGGACTGATGACCCTCAAAATGCTGATGTTGAAATCACCAGAACCGGCTTTGTTGAGCTGGGAAGACCGACTGTACTGGCCAAGTGCCCCGCCAAGGAAGAACTTCTGGACGACCGCCGCGTCAAGCTGGATGTTGCAAACTATGCTCATATGAGTATTGGAGACATCTTTTCTGGCTACATGAGCCAAGTGCACTGTAGCCGGAACCTCGAGATTGATATGGTGAAGCAGATGCACCAAAAATTCGAGGTATAACCCGTTCTCTCCTTTGCATTAATCTTTACTATGCCAGCCCCCAAATCTACTTCTTATAATGTTTATGTTGTAGACTTAGAAACAAACTTAATGACATTAGTAACATAGATGAATAGCACATATAAGAAGTCCGGCTTACTCTGTAGTCCCCAAGGGGCGGCTTAACCAACATGGTTGAGCTGGTCCTTAATATATAAGAAATACTTACAGATCTTTGAATAGCAATATGCATTAGCCCCCAAGTGCCAAGTATTATTGCTCGCAAAATGCTTGGGACTTACTCTTATGAATCGCCGTCTTACGAACCGCCACTGAAAATAAAATTCTTCGGTAACATTAGCCCCCAAGTGCCAAGTGTTGTTGCTGGCAAAAGACTTGGGACTTTAATATTACATAAAACTTGGCTTAAGTTTGAATATGTATTTGTATAGGCCACCACGAGCCAACTCGAATCCGAGGTTACTGATCTGAAGAACCGCCTTGAAGCCCAAGAGACGGAAATCGAAAAGGCCGACACCAAGTTCAAATTCAGCGTTTCTGAACAAGAAAAACTGAAGAAAGAATTTGAAGCTGAAAAGAAAGCCTGGGCTGATGAAAAGTCTGCATTGATTAACCGAGCTGAAAAGGCCGAGGCGGCTCTTGAAGAAGCCACCGGTGAATTAACCGGTTTAAAGCGGCATGTCACGCAGATGGTCTCAGCGATCTTTGGTAAGTCGCCCTGCAAGTGTTTAAATATTTATGCCTTTCGGTTGATCATAAAGCTGGAATTAACTCACCTGATCACGTTTATGCAGGCCCCAGAAGCTCAAAATTGAACCATGACATGCTGATCAAACTGAAGGCAGTGTATACTTTGGTGGAGCAATTGTACATCGGGTCTCAACGTGCATTAGCCATGGTGGCTCTGTCGAATGAAGTGCCAACCCTCCTGGTAGAGGTCTTGAAGAAGCTTTCCGTGCTCCCTCAACGGTTCAATGAACTAAGGTGGTCAGCTACAAGAGCCGGAGCGGTAAACGCTTTAAGTCGGGCCAAGGCTTGGTTACCAGAATTAGACCCGGCTGACATTGCCACCAACTATCCAAGCCTGAAGGAAGATGGCACTCCTTTTGAAGAGGCAGACTTTACTGCCTGTGTCAAGGAGATATGCCCCGTGGCTACTCTGATAGCAAATAAAGTGGATCTTACCAAGTACCAGGCGAGATATGATGAAGAGAACCGGAGAATTCCAACGCCTCACTATGAAGTGACCAGTCTGATTCCCCCACTCCGTAAGCACACCTTCGCCCCTGAAGTTGACCCGGCCGGCCTAGTTGATGCTGAAGCTGAATTTGAAGCTCTGAACAACATTGACTGGTCATCGTCAACCTTCTAGGAAAGGGAGCAGGGTGAAGACACGGAGAGGGCTAAACCGGACGCTTCAGGCCACTCATGAAGGCTAACCTGCCGTGGCGGCTCATACCTGGGATATACTGAAAGAACAATGTGAATCATTTGGACTCAGGGAGTCCTGTAATAAAATAGAAATAACTTTATTTTGGCCGTGCCCTCGTGCATGTTTTAACGCTTAACGTCATTAAGCTGTCGTGTTATATCCACCCGTGTTACTTTTCATCAGCTTATTGTATGCTTGATCAGACCTTTTTAACTGTCCTGCATATGAAAATAGACTACAAGATCCCTTGGCGGCTTACCGCCAGGCGGGTAAAAATAACTTAAAAAGAGTCATAGATGAACTTGTTACAAAAAACACAACTATGATCTTACACCTGTGACTTCTTAAATTGGCGTCGCCGGCTCATATGACTCGGTCGGTAAGGGTGATAACGCAGTCTTTGGACACCCAAAATTGCAAAGGTATAATAATGCTCATATATCAGCGACTCATCAGTCAATATTAAGTCGGGTTAAAAATAACCATACTTATACTTGTAAACCTCACAAAAGTCTCAAGTCAAAATAAAGGGTGCTTCCAAAGAAAACTTAAACCAAAATATAATAAAAAACTTCAAGGATGCTGATTCGAATACGATCAGTAAACTGTTCCAAAGGGGTTAAGCTAGGATTCGAATACGATCAGGTAGCCCCCAGTGGCTTTGGCGTTGCGCCGATCAAGAGGGTACTGACAACTGTGTTCTCTTTGGTTCGAATACGACCTATGTTTGAACAGGAAGCCCCCTAATGACCTTGAGAGTTTTTTTAACGACTCTGATTCGAATACGATCAAAGTCGGTTCCCAAAAGGGGTTAACCTATGATTCGAATACGATCAAGAAGCCCCCTAGTGAGCTTGGCAGTGTGCCAATCAAAAGGGTACCGACAGCTATGTTCTCTGGTTCGAATACGACCTATGTTTGAACAGGAAGCCCCATAGTGACCATAAATTTTAACGGCTAGATTCGAATACGATCGTAAGCCGGATCAAGAGGGTTTTGCCGAATCAAATGTGATCAGCCCCCAAGTGATCATGTGAGATAATAATGATAATAACAATGACAAATTTACCTTTGAGGAAGGAAAAAGGACAGAGGTCCTGCTTTATTATTTATCATAATATATACATTGTCAAAATATGTACATCAGGAGAGCCTATGGCTCAAGTGTAGTAGGGCCGAAGATGAGCAATATTCCATGGCCGGCGGGTCTCCTCCTCCGACTTAAGTGAGTCTTTGCGCTCTCGAACATCCATAAGGTAATACGACCCATTGTTCAAGTTCTTGCTGACCACAAAGGGCCCTTCCCAAGGTGGGGATAGCTTGTGCGCATCAGTTTGATCCTGGTGAGCCGGAGCACCAAATCACCTTCCTGAAAGGCTCTGGACTTAACCCGGCGGCTGTTATATCGGCGCAAGTCCTGTTGGTAAATCGCTGAACGAGCTGCTGCCAAGTCCCGTTGTTCATCTAACAGGTCAAGAGCATCCTGATGCGCCTGTTCATTGTCTGCTTCAACATAAGCCGTCAGGCGAGGCGAGTCATGATGGATGTCGCTAGGGAGAACCGCCTCAGCTCCGTAGACCATGAAGAAAGGCGTATAACCCGTAGATCTATTGGGAGTAGTGTTAATGCTCCATAACACAGAGGGTAACACCTCAACCCAGCAACCCGGCGTCCGCTGCAAAGGGACCAAAAGTCGGGGCTTGACGCCTTTCAAGATCTCCTGATTGGCTCTCTTGGCTTGACCGTTGGATTGGGGGTGAGCCACTGATGAAACATCAAGCCGAATATGCTCACGTTGATAAAATTCTTCCATGGCGCCTTTAGACAGATTAGTGCCATTGTCAGTTATAATGCTATGTGGAAAGCCCAAGTGAAATATCACCTTCTTCATGAATTGAACTGCTGTAGCTGCATCACACTTACTGACTGGCTCTGCCTCAACCCACTTTGTAAATTTATCAACCGCCACCAAGAGGTGGGTCTTTTTATCTTTGGACCTTTTAAAAGGCCCAACCATGTCAATCCCCGAGACTGCAAATGGCCATGTAATTGGAATCATCCTCAATTCTTGAGCCGACACATGAGCCCGTCTTGAGAACTTCTAACAACCATCACATTTACCGACCAAGTCCTCTCCATCAGCATGAGCCGTCAGCCAATAGAATCCATGACGGAAATCCTTAGCCATAAGGGATTTTGACCCGGCATGATGACCACAATCCCCTTCATGAATCTCACGAAGAATTTCTTGGCCTTCTTCAGGAGAGACGCAACGCTGAAACGCCCCTGTAACACTGCGATGATGCAACTCGCCACTAACAATCGTCATAGATTTAGACTGCCAGGTTATTTGCCTGGCTAAGGTTTCATCCTCAGGCAACTCGCTCCGGGTCATGTAAGCCAGATATGGCACCGTCCAATCTGGAATGACATGAAGAGCCGCCACCAATTGTGCTTCCGGGTCAGGAACAGCCAAGTCCTCCTATGTGGGTAACCTGACAGAAGGGTTATGTAGAATATCCAAGAAAGTATTAGGCGGCACCGGCTTACGCTGAGATCCCAGCCGGCTTAAAGCATCAACCGCCTAGTTCTTTCTACGGTCAATGTGCTCCACTTGATAACCCTTGAAGTGTCCAACAATTGCATCGACTTCACGGCGATAAGCCGCCATGAGAGGATCCTTAGAATTCCACTTGCCTGATACCTACTGAGCCACCAAATCTGAGTCGCTGAAACATCTTACCCGGCTTAAGCTCATCTCCGTAGCAATCCAGATACCATGGAGTAAGGCTTCGTACTCAGCTGCATTGTTAGTACAGGGAAACATCAACAGTAGCACATAACAAAATTTGTCACCTCGAGGGGAAGCCAAAACAACTCCGGCCCCCAAGCCCTCCAATTGCCTAGACCCATCAAAATGAATTGTCCAATACGTGTTGTCCGGTTTTTCTTCATGCATCTAAGCTCTGTCCAATCGTTGATGAAATCCACTAGTGCTTGAGATTTAATAGCTGTGCGTGGCACATACTTTAAGCCATGAGGCCCAAGCTCAATGGCCCACTTGGCGACTCGTCCTGTGGCCTCTCTGTTTTGAATGATATCCCCCAAAGGAGTAGAACTAACCACAGTGATGGGGTGGCCCAGCAAGTATTGCTTAAGCTTCCGGCTTGCCATGAACACCCCATAAATGAGTTTTTCCAATGCGGATACCGTTGCTTGGACTCAATGAGCACCTCGCTAATGTAATAAAGCGGCCGTTGAACCGGGTGTTCCTTGTCAGCCTCCTTGCGCTCCACCACGACGGCCACGCTGATGACACACGTGTTAGCAGCCACATATAATAACAAGGGCTCCTTATCAATGGGAGCAACAAGAACCGGCGGCTCAGCCAGTTGTCTCTTCAGATCTTCAAAAGCAGCGTTGGCAGCGTCACTCCAAATGAAGTTATCTGTCTTCTTCATCATTTGATACAGTGGTATGGCCTTCTCACCTAACCGGCTTAAAGCAGCGATACGACCCGCCAAACGCTGAACGTCATTGATACACGATGGTTTGGCCAGAGGTGGTGGCCTTGATCTTCTCCGGGTTAGCCTCGATGCCCCTGTTAGAAACCAAAAAACCCAAAAGCTTGCCTGCAGGCACACCAAAAACACACTTGGTCGGGTTAAGCATCATCTTGTAAACCCGAAGATTGCCAAAGGTTTCCTTGAGATCATCAATCAAGGCCTCCTTCTCTCTGGATTTCACCACTATGTCATCCACATAAGCACGAACATTGCGCCCAATTTGATTGTGAAGACAATTCTGCACACATTGCTGGTAAGTCGCCTGGGCACTCTTGAGCCCAAAAGGCATTGATACATAGCAGAAGGCTCCAAACGGAGTAATGAACGCCGTCCTCTCCTGGTCCTTAACTGCCATCTTGATCTGATGATAACCAGAGTAAGCATCCAAAAAACTCAAATGCTCACAACCCGCCGTAGCGTCAATGATTTGATCGATACGAGGGAGAGCAAAAGGATCAACTGGACAAGCCTTGTTTAAATCCGTGTAATCCACACACATACGCCAAGTGCCGTTTTTCTTAAGCACAAGCACCGGGTTAGCCAACCACTTTGGATGAAACACTTCAATGATGAACCTAGCTACTAAGAGCCGGGCTACCTCCTCACCAATGGCCTTCCGCCTCTCCTCATTGAACCGCCGAAGAAACTGCTTGACTGGCTTAAACTTTGGATCAATATTAAGAGTGTGCTCAGCGAGTTCTCTTGGTACACCTGGCATGTCAGAAGGCTTCCATGCAAAAATGTCCCAGTTCTCACGGATGAACTCGATGAGCGAACTTTCCTATTTGGGATCCAAATTAGCACTGATACTGAACTGTTTGGATGAGCCGCCTGGAACAAAGTCAACAAGCTTAGTATCATCGGCCGACTTAAACTTCATGATCGGTTCATGCTCTGTGGTTGGCTTCTTTAAAGATGTCATATCCGCCGGGTCAAAATTGTCCTCGTAGAATTTTAACTCTTCTGTTGCACAGACCGACTCAGCATAAGCCGCGTCACCTTCTTCACATTCCAAGGCTACCTTCCGGCTCCCATGCACCGTAATGGTTCCCTTATGACCCGGCATCTTGAGCTGCAAATACACATAACACGGACGTGCCATGAATTTGGCATAAGCCGGCCGCCCAAATAGAGCATGATATGGGCTCTTGATCTTGACTACTTCAAACATCAATTTCTCAGCCCTGGAGTCATATTCATCCCCAAAGGCTACCTCCAATTCGATCTTACCGATTGGATACGCCGATTTATTGGGAACGACTCCATGGAAGACAGTGTTGGACTGCTTAAGGCTTTTATCAGTTAGCCCCATGCGATGGAAGGTCTCATAATAGAGGATATTGATGCTGCTAGCTCCATCCATGAGTACCTTGGTGAATTTATATCCACCCACCTGAGGGGCCACCACCAAGGATAAGTGACCCGGATTATCAACCCGGGGAGGGTGATCTTCCCTACTCCACAGAATAGGCTACTCAGACCATCTCAAATAATGAGGAACTGCCGGCTCAACCGCATTCACAGCCCTCTTATGAAGCTTCTGGTCTCGTTTGCATAAACTGGTGGTAAACACGTGATATTGCCCACTATTCAGCTACTTTGGATTGCTCTGGTATCCTCCTTGCTACTATTGCTGACCACTCTGGCCAGATTGTTGGTTATATCCACCTTGACTGCCTTGAGAATTTTGAAAATTGGGGTTTGAACCGCCGCCCGGACCATGAAAACCGCCGCTGCCTGAGCCGCCGCACTGCCCATTGTTACCATCGAACATGTTGGAATTTTTGAAGGCCTTCATGATTGTACAGTCCTTCCATAGATGGGTAGTCGGCTTCTGCTGGGTACCGTGTCTTGGACAGGGCTCGTTCAATAATTGCTCAAGTGTGGGGCCTGACCCGCCAGACCGGGGAGTTGGTCTCCCCTTGCGCCGTTGGTTGTTACCCTGCGCACTAGTGTTAGCCACAAAATCCAAACTACCGTCAGCCTTACGTTTATTACGTCCTTCATTTGCCGGGTTGTGCTGAGGGCCCTTGCCGTTGCCATTCTTCTTTCCCTTCCCTGTCTTATCATCATCAAACTCGGGATCCTTGGTACTATCAGATTCGGCGTACTTGACCAGAGCCATCATTGGCGTGCCCATATCATTACAATCGCGCTTGAGCCGCCCCAGCTTTTGTTTCACAGGCAAAAAACGGCAATTTTTCTCCAACATTAAGACTGCAGAGCGGGCATCCATCTTATCAGATGAAAGTATTATGGCTTTAACCCGGCACACCCAATGGGTTGTAAACTCGCCCTCCTCTTGCTTGCAATTCATCAGATCCACAATTGACATGGGCTGCTTGCACGTATCCTTGAAATTCTGGATGAACCAGGCCTTTAGCTCCGCCCATGAACTGATTGAATTAGGTGGCAGGCCTTTTAACCAAGTGCAGGCGGTCCCGTCCAACATCATGGTAAAGTACTTGGCCATCGCAGCATCACTGACCTCCAATAACTCCATAGCCATCTCGTAACTTTCGATCCGTGCCCCGGGCTGTAAGTCGGCCGTGTAGTTCGACACCTTCCTAGGTCCCTTAAATCCTTGGGCAAACGCTCGTTACGTAGAGCCGGTACTAGACAGAGGACTCCTCCGGTCCTGGTGGCCACACCTGCCTCGATAGAAGTCGTCAGATAAGCCGGATACGGCTTGTAAGCCGTCAACTGAGACGCATGCTCAGCCGCCTGCCGAGACGCCCGCTCAGCCTCTTGACGTATTCTGTCTTGATCTACCAAGTTAAAGGCCTCATGGCGCGCCAGGTCATGCCCACCTGGCCGGTTACAGCGCTGGACATTGCTTGAAACGGTTGCTGAATCCATGTGCCTGCTATAACTTGGGCTTCGGCTTAGACGAGGGGTCGAATGGATCCTGTCCCGGCTGTATGAGTACGCCTCCTGTTGTGCTAAGGCCGTCTGAAGAAGTTCTCTGAGCCGACGGGTTTCAACCGCCGCCGGAGAGTCGCCATCAATTGGGAGAGTGGCCAACCGTGCCGCTGCCGCTATCATGTTCTCCAAC
Organism: Triticum aestivum; assembly: GCF_018294505.1. NCBI lineage: Eukaryota > Viridiplantae > Streptophyta > Magnoliopsida > Poales > Poaceae > Triticum > Triticum aestivum. The sequence goes on along the minus strand of NC_057801.1, from coordinate 219,160,642 downwards.
GGGTTAGAGTAGTGACCCGGAGGTGTTGGTACATACTGAGGTGAAGTCATGTTCACGCGGGGAGGCCCCATCACCTGTGGCTGAACTGGCGCCCCAACCCCGGGTGTTGCAACCCGGTCTACCTTAGTACACGGGGAGAGCCACGGCGGGTTACTGGGCCCTGCACAAGGGATGTGAAAGAGGTTTCGAGGATCATAAACCGGAGGGGGTCGAGACTGAGTCTTCTGATATCTTCTCCTCATGACATCATTAGACGCGTTCTGATCTTGTGTGAGCCGGAAAGTCTGTGCCTGAATCCGCTGAGCCTGAACATCCAGAGTCGCCCGCTCTGCGGTTATCCTGACATCTTCCGCTACTAGATCTTCCTTAGCCTGCACCATATCCAATTTTAACTGTGCCACTTCCGCATCATGTCGAGCCTGATCCGCTGGGTTGACCATGGCGGTTAACAAAGTGGTCAGCTTATCTGTGAGATCCATCAACACCTGAGCCGGTGAGCGCACAGGGCCTCCTGCCTCGGCTGCTGCTGACCCGGAGGTCATGGCTGCCGCAGTTGTGGAGTCTTGGATAGGTTGTGTGCTGGCCATGAAGATCCCAACCTTGCTCGGCGGCTCGAAGCAATCGGAATACTGCTGCCATTGGAACAGCCCCTGAGCCCGCCATCTTGCAGTTGATACAACAAATCTGTCTCACCTGTGGATGACCCGCCATCAGAGTAGATGGCCGTCTTACCGCCAGATGCAAATCCTTCAGAGCGCCCTTCATGGATGCATCCCACGAAGGCATGCTTCACAGCAGGCGGAGCCCGGGCGGGTCTCGCACGCTGAGCCGTCTCAACGAGGTCGGTGCAGATGTCCAGCTCAGGGCCCGGCTCGCCGATCTTGCCGATGAAGACGTCAATTCCGCCGAAGGGGACCCGGTACCCATACTCAATTGAGTCGGCGTCGGGGCCCCAGCCTGCATCGTCGATGTAGAGCTTGCCGCGATGACTCTTGGTAATCCGGCCCACAGTGTATCCCTTGAGCCCTTCGAAGCTGCCCTTCAAGAACTCAAATCCACCGTGCACTGGCCCCACAGTGGGCGCCAACTGTCGTGGAATTGTCACGACAGATGTCCTAGCAAAAGGACTTAGTCATGGAGCGATCGCAACTAGGAAGCTTAAAGGGGTTAATCGGGACAAAGGACACGAGGTTTCTACAGGTTCGGCCCCTTACGGTGAAGGTAAAAAGCCTACGATCTAGTTTTCAGTGGGATTGTTTATGTCTCGATAACCAGGGAGCGAATCGCTTGACCTAGCTCTCGAGTTGATCTTACTTGTCATGAACTGCCGCCGGGCCATCCCTTTATATACAGAGGTCGACGCCTAGCGGCTCTGCGGAGTCTCGGCCGGCTCATAAACTGTGTCCGGCTTGGTCTCTTAACTATTCTTGCATTACAATACAAGTCATGCATACATGGCGGTTTATCACTATGGGCCTTAAGTCGCCTCTGGGCCTTGGGCCCTTAACTAAACCGCCATCTATATCCTGGGTCTTGTGCTTCAAGAATATTTGCAAGTATAACCCGGCCCCTCCTGGGTGGGTCATACCAATAGTTATATCCCCAACAGTCGTGGTTCGCACTCCTGGTTCACTGGGCTGCCGTGGTTCGCACTCCTCCGACGTGAGTAGTAGTAGTATATACCGCATCATTCTTTGCTCCTTCTTACTACGTACTTCGCCAACTTGTGGGAGAGCTAGCATCCAGGTCAACGTGTCATGTACCAGATTAGAGTGTGGAACGGAAGGGGGCATCACCCCGGTCGTGGCGCCAGTAATTCATGACTATAGTGAGTAGTCATATCACAAGTCTTTCCAGCAGTAACGCGCCGTCAAATCGCACAACCCGACCTTTCAAGCAGTAAGTTTGGATCCTCCACTCCCTCACCATCCTCGCCTCTCTGTCAAACCGCCTACCCGAAAGCTGCCGCGCGTACTGCCCGGGAAAAGCCCCGCCCTCAACTTTTAACTACGCGAAAATAGTTCGAGCTTGTTCGTTCTATATAAATACTAGTAATGTATGTTTATTCACCCGTGGGGTTGTTCAATGAATGGAGGACCAAGGAGCACAAGTGAACAATACTAGTACTACTAGTAGTAAGTAGGAGTCGTACAGTTAGTCACCTTAAATAGAGAATTTCTTTTCTTTAATGCCACGTACACAAATTGAAACTCTTGTTGTGGAGAGAAAAAGATAATCACTCCACTATATATGTACGCAGGGGCATGAGCGCTTGCTTTACTAGGGTTGCTCTCTTCATTCTCTCATCCTCTCCAGATCTAAACAAGATAGCGGCAGTGACATTTTCTCTCTGCTCACCGCTGGTCACATATCTGGCCGGATCCCTTCGGCCGGTGTGTGTAGATGACTAAAAGGTGCATCATTCATGCGGCCATCACCGCCGAGGGAGGAAACCCACAACTGTCGGCGGGGCCCGATCCTCTACTCGTGCCATTCTCTTCGACACAGCGCCGGCTCGGTAGGTCCTCCGACCCTTCTCCTCCCTATCGTATTGTGCGCAGATCGGACCTACCGCTGCCGACATCCCGACGAACCTCAGGTACAAGTTCTTCAAAAGCGGCCTTGCTCTACTGCCTCATCTCCCCACGTGTCTGCATATGCATCTTTTTCTACTTCCATCAGCTCTTCCAAATCCACCTAAATTTTTAGTATTATTAGAGATAAAGCTACTTCATGCATTCGAATCTAGGACTTGGTTCAAACAACGAAGAAAGGGGGAAATTGTAGCATGAATCTAGGTCTTGATTCAAAGAGAAAATAATAGGGGGAAAGTAGTAGAGACCGGATACCCAGCCGGTCTCTTGGTTGAAAAGGGAAATAATGGGAAAACTCAGTACAAACTGGATAAGGAACAGATCGATTATTGGTTGAAAAAAGGATAGAAAGTGGCGGCTGGTGGACAAGTCAACAGAGTATGTCCAGGATTAGATTTGCTGCCCTCACATAGTAAAAGGTCTCCAGAATTATATTTGCTGCCCTCACATAGTAAAAGGTCTCCAGGATTAGATTTGCTGCCCTCACATAGTAAAAGTTCTCCAGGATTAGATTTGATGCCCTCACAGAGCATGAACAAACTCGGCATCACCACTTTATGCCTCCTTGTAGGTACATTGTGCTGATGCGTCCACTGTCGCATGTCTTTATACCAACCTTTTGCTGTTGTTAATGTAAGGGCGCATGTAAAATGAAGTCATCACACTGTTACCTTGAGGACATGTCTAACCAGTGTTATTGTTAATCTAATGCCTCCAGTGATATGATACAATTAAACTGTGTTAACAAATGGTACTCCTGCTGTTTTCCCCAGTATGATAAGTAAGTTGATTCTTTACGCTGCTGACTAACCTGGTGTCCCCACGGTCCCATGCCCTTAAACCAACTCTTTACCTGCTGTTGATTTACTGTATCTGGTAAGCAAGCAATGCCACCATTAAAGTAATCCCATATTTGACAAATGTCATAGTTGATCGTAATGCTTCCGGTAACATGAAGCATTGCTGACGTTTTAAAATTTCTACTATCCTTGTGTGATTGCCATGAACATAATTAAGATGCTTCTTTTCATTTCGTGTATGTTTCATATATTCTTATTGACCAGCAAATGTTTACTTTCTATCTTTTTGTGCAGATAGGGATATCCATTTCACCTTGTTGCTATTGTGACCTTTTGGTGAACTGCACAAAACACTTTTTTGGAATGAGTGTCTTGTGCAGTTCAACTAAAATGACACGTGGGCAACATCTCTCAATTTTGGTGGAACTGCACAAAATGGTGACTGGAGTTCCCAAAATCTCCGTCAAATTCTGTTGGTGATCTCGTGCAACATTTTATTAGCCTTTGCAAGATGAGTCGTCACTGTCACCAGAATGGCACTTTATTTTAGTGGAACTGCACAAAAGGATAAGAAAATTATAGTTGCACCTTACATGAGTTGGACAGCCAACCTTAATGTTGCTCAATTTTAGTGCAACTACTAAAAAAGAACCTGCCAGCTCACGAGAGCAAGTACTTCTTGCTAGCTGAATGATGCAATCTTTGCTTCATTTCAGGTGAACTGCAGAAAAAGGCGCATGAACATAATCATGGAGCTGCAGGTTGACCTCATCCGAGTGGAGTTGCAGGTTCACCAGATCGAGTCGTGGCGGCATAGGGCCCCTCACACCGGTCAATATTGTGCTTTATCAACATGATTGTGCTTTGTCATGCTGTGCCAACATTGTATTTTTTAAATAAAGCTATTCTATCGCAATCTTTTCTTGGAAATAAGGTTTGCTTCAACTAGTGCCACTATTATAGTAATTTCAAGGGATGCGTCAAAGATTGACGCATCAGGAACATAGATAGAATTGCTGGCCAAAAGAAAAGGCCAATGTTTGTACAACCATCTCTACGGCTGCTAGAGTCCTAAATCCATGCTCTTTCTTATTTATGCAAACAGAAATACTCTACTACAGATGTTGTGATGGTCAAGAGCATTCACCAAGTTCTTGGGTTGTATGACACGACTAGCGAAGATGGATTTAATCCCGATATTCACTTTATCAAAAGGCTCTAATGGGTTGGTTTTGAATCTTGCAAGATGGGAATCAATGAGATGTGTAGGCATCTTTGTTGTACTTATTATTTGAATCTTATTTGTTGGTTCTAAATCTTGGAAGCTGGGAATCAATGAGATGTGTAGGCATCTTTGTTGTACAAATTATTTGAATCTTATTTGTTGGTTCTGAATCTTGCAAGCTGGGAAACACAACATGATGATGCAGAGGACAGCAACCATAACAAACTGTTCAAACTTGGTAGTATTGTCTGTGTGAAAGTGTGGAAAATGTGCTGATCATGTGCGTCCTGAGAATAATAATTCTATGTTGTGCTTGTTGATCCCGTGGCACTCATAGAACGAGCCAATGCATTGCTTGTTTTAAGAATACATTTTAATTAAAGCTAATTAAATTTAAGTAAAGTGACCACTAGCAATTGTTATTACAGTACCAATACAGACCCGCTTGTGAATCGACATGTGTAGCCGGAATAGGTTTCTTAATGGAGGCGTTTGAATGCGCCGAGTGTGCATATTCTGCCAGGCATGCAGCGGGCGAGGGAGGGCTAGTAACTGTTGTCGCCTATACACACTCAGTTTACTGTTGAATCCAGTTCCCCAAGAGCTGAAAAACGAACTGATGTTGCTGCCTACTCACTCGTTCACTTGAAGAGACTCCAATGGCGATCCAAGGGGTGAGCGTGCTGGATATGGACTTCAACAAGGAGTTCACCTTTGAGTTCTCTGTTTAGTCCCATGGCGGCACCAAGTTGAATGTGATGTACACCAACGATCCGGACTCGGTGAAGCTCTGCCTTGCCGAGTTCAAGCAGTACCTACAGGACGAGAAAGCACAAGGTCGCAGGACTAGACCTTGTGCCCATCCATTCGTCTCCTAACAGGGACTAGCAGATCGCGGTCGCCTAGGTATGCGCGTGGGACGAGGTTCTCGTCTACCACCGTTGTAGGGCCATCAGAGGTTCTGGAGCATTCGCCCATTTCATCGGCAGCGCCGACTGCACCTTCGCTATGGTGGAGAGAAGGAAGAACGCAATGATTCAGCCATTTGGTGCAACAAGCTTATCGACAGCCAGAAGCAATACAAGATCATCGGCAATGGGTAGGAGAAGGACTCCGTGGTTGACCTCACCGAGACCATCATTAACCCCTGCTATGCCAACATGAAAGAAGACAACGATACCAAGGAGCTCCACCGGCCACCCTGCACTCGAACAAGTCAACCCTCATACTCCCCTCCGCCTACGTCTTCCTCCGCTCCAGTTCGTTCGGTCCACGGTCTTGACGTCATCCTCCGCCTTGGTGCTCTCGCCGCGGCGCCGCCGTCCGTCATTCGCAACATGGTCAGCAAAACAAGAGGAATTGGGAGACAACTGTTTGTCGAGAGGCTGACAGTCCCGGGCCCACCAGGTCCATGGCCTAGGTTTTTTTAACATGGGCATACCACGTCATGTTTCAACGTTTTTTGGATCAAGCGGCCTCTGGGCCTCCCAACCTAGCTTGTCTATAACATCAGCATCCCAAGTTATGTTTGTTTTTTCAAGACGATGCACAGCTCGGTTCTATTTTTCTATAAGAATGCAAAACTGAACCTATGTTTTCCCTTCTATAATAGAAACAACATAAGGTTCCGTTAAACTTGTCATTCGTCCAACCATTTTATAGACCTTCCCACTTCCTTTATTTCTTGTTTTCATTAATCCTATATCTGAATTTTCTTCCACTTTCTTTTTTGATGTAAACTGAGTTTTCTCCCAGTACTTTTCCCAAGAACCAACTCAACTGTCCCACGTCTAGCCTAAGTAATAATAATACCCAACGTCCTATTAACTCATCAAATTAAAATGATATTTTGAAAGTTCTTACAAAATAATAATAATAATTGTTTATATATAACTTGGCAAGTTAACTCCTAGTGATTGCGTACATAAGCTTGCAAAGGTTTTACAGACCAATGCAGTAATAGACGTGCAATCATGTGTTTATGTTTTTATAACATTTCTCCGTCCAGCCCAACATGATATTTTCACCCAGCCCAGCAAGTCCACGGATTTCGAGAAAAATGCAAATGGGCTTTAAATTCTACCATATATATAAACGGGCTGCATAGATGCTACATCATTGTTTCACTCAGCCCACCAAATGGACTAAAAAATGGTCTGGCTGACATGTGGGCCAGTAGGTCGAAGCCTAAGCAAGGCATTGGATTTACATCCAACGGTCGACATTCTTCTTCAATCTCTTGTCTTCTTCCCCCAGCGCTGCCAGGACCGCCTACTCCAGCCTCCGGCGTCCAGCGGTGTTGTTTTGCGTGCCTTGCAGCAAAACGCTACCCCGCCGACGACCAGGCCATCCCTCCACTCCGCACCTCCTGTTATTCTCTACCGAGTGTAGGCCCACTTCGCACCCGAACCAGTCAAGTTTCCCACTCCTCTCTGTCTGCGACTCCACTGCCTCGTCTTCCCCATCTCCGGGTAGTTCCAGTCTGGGGCCTCACCATCCTCCACCGCCTCGCTACGCTCGGCATGACGTGGTTATCAAATGAGTCATCGGAAGAGGACTGTATGTGAGAGCCTGACGGCTGAGACCCACAAGGTCCATGGTCACATGCAAGGAAAGTTCCTTCTTATTAAGTTGTTTCCTCTCCCTGATAGCTAGGACCCACCAGTTGTATCTTCGGATGGAAGGAAGTGCCTCCTTGTTATGCGAAAAAAACTATTCCTCCCGATGACAACTGGGACCCGGCAGATTTGGTGGCTGAATTGTGGGCCTACTAAGCAGACGTGTACGTGGAGCTTTGTCAACTTAATCAACAAATGGTTCTAGCAGCTGGACTGTTGGATGTTAGTCCAACCACCGTGCTCCTTCTTAAACCTCTGTTCTTGCTCCTGTCTCCCATGGGTGGCAGTGCTGCCGCGCACCCAAACCAGTCAAGTTTCCCACTCCTCTCCATCTGCGACTCCACTACCGTGTCTGAAAGCACAAGTGCTCCCTGGGTGATTTTGGTAATTTATGTCAACATATCTCTTGTTGGACTAATACTTTTACCTAGTATGTTTCAGATAAGTTCAACAATGGAGTGGCATGGACTAGAGGATGTGGAACCCCTTCAAGATGCTAAGGACAAAAGGATTGCCTCAAGCTCAAAGCACAAGACTCTACATTTTACTTTTAGTGATCCAAGATCACATTGAGTCTATAGGAAAAGCCAATACTATCAAGAGGGGATGAGGGGTTGCTTAATGGCTTGCTTGCTCAAAGTGCTTAATGATATGCTCCAAAACCCTCAACCACTTTCTCACATCCACATATGTCCCAAACCAAAAGTCAAACTCGGCACTACCGAATCTTTCTATCCGGCGCCACCGAGTTTTAATATCACAACCACTGCCACAAAACCCTAGTCTTTTCGGTCTCACAGATAGGGATCTTGGTCTCACCGAGATGGGATTGTAATCTCTTTGTGTATGTCCATTACCAGAATCGGTCCAACCGAGTTTGTGTAATTGGTCCTACCGAGATTACAATGCAAACTCTTTGTTCCTCTTCGTAACATTTCGGTCTAACCGAGATGAGCGAATCGGTCCCACCGAGTTTGCCTAACCAACCCTCTGTGTGTCCACTAAAAAGGCTCAACCTAGAACTTGCTTAATTGCTAAATCCTCTAAAGGCTGGTTATGGCATAGACGGCTAGGTCATTTTGGTATGCGAAACCTTGACAAGCTTATTAAAGGAAATCATATCCTTGGTGTTAACGATGTCATATTTGATAAGGATAGACTTTGCAGCGCTTGTCAAGCAGGTAAACAGGTTGGAGGAAGGCATCCCGTGAAGAACATCATGACCACAAGGAGGCCACTTGAGCTACTTCACATGGATCTTTTTGGTCCCAACGCTTACAAGAGTCTCGGTGGAAATTCTTTTGGTCTAGTTATAGTTGATGATTTTTCAAGATTTATGTGGGTGTTCTTTCTCGATGATAAATTGCAGGTCCAAAAGATCTTCAAAAACTTTGCCAAGAAGGCCCAAAATCGATTTGAAGTGAAGATCAAGAAGGTTCGCAGCGACAACGGAATGGAGTTCAAGAATGCAAATGTGGACACCTTTCTTGACGAAGAAGGGATTTCACATGACTTCTTGGCTACGTACACACCTCAACAGAATCGAGTTGTTGAGAGGAAGAACCAGACGCGCATCGAAATGGCGAGAACGATGCTTGATGATTACAAGACGCCAAAGCACTTTTGAGCGGAAGCGGTTGAGACAGCTTGTCATGCAACAAATCGCTTGTATCTTCACAAGCCACTCGGCAAGACGGCATACGAGCTTCTCACCGGTAACAAACCCCAAGTTGTATACTTTCGAGTATTCAGCTCAAAGTGCTACATTCTTGATAAGCATCATCGCTCTAAATTTGCTCCTAAGTCTCTACTTGGTTATGGCTCAAACTCTCACACTTACCGTGTCTACAATAATTTCACCCGAAAGGTTGAAGAGACGGTAGATGTGAAGTTTGATGAATCTAACTGCTCGCAAGTAGAGCAATTACCAATTGATGTAGGGGACAAATACCCTTCAGAAGCAATCCAAGAATTGTCTATTGGCAAGATTCGTCCAACGGAGGTGAAGGAGAGTATCTTGTCCGTCCAAGTGGAAGCTTCCACCTCATGACAAGGTGAACAAAGAGTTGATACGGAAGCATCCACAAGTGGGACACACCAAGATGAAGAAAACGAGGGAGTACATCAAGATGAACATCAACAACCTCCTTCTCCATCATGTCAATAATGAAGAAGGCCAAGAAGAAGAACACGATGAAGAAGATGTTCCACCTAGATCCAAGAAAAAGCTTTCACGAGTTCGAGCAAGAGTTGCTAAAGACCATCCCGTCGAGCAAATCAACAATGATATCCAAACCGGGAGAATCACTCGCTCTAAAACTCGTTTAGATAACTTTTGTGGACATTATTCATTCATCTCTAGCATTGAACCTATGAAGGTTGAAGAAGCTTGGAAGATCCGGATTGGATAAATGACATGCACGAAGATCTACATACTTTGAGAGAAATCAAGTTTGGACATTGGTTGAGAAGCCCGACAACAACCACAACATCATTGGTACCAAATGGGTGTTACACAACAAGCAAGATGAAGATGGACAAGTAGTTCGCAACAAAGCACGTCTCGTCGCCCAAGGCTACACTCAAGTCGAAGGTATGGACTAGGGTGAGACATACGCCCCCATTGCTAGACTTGAGTCCATTCGCATCTTACCTGCCTATGCTAATCACCATGATATCACCTTGTACCAAATGGACATTAAAAGTGCTTTTATAAATGTTATGAAACCTCCCAGTTTCGTTAATCCTAAGAAACCTAATCATGTTTACAAACTTCACAAAGCTCTTTATGGTCTTAAACATGCTCCTAGAGCGTGGTATAAATGCTTGACCAAGTTCCTTATTGAAAAAAGCTTTGAAATTGGAAAAATTGATTCCACTCTTTTTACAAAAAGAGTTAATGGAGAACTATTTGTGTGCCAAATCTATGTTGATGATATTATATTTGGTTCGACTAACCCTCACTTTAGTGAAAAGTTTGGAAAGCTAATGTCGGAGAAGTTTGAGATGTCGATGATGGTGAGCTCAAATTCTTTCTTGGTTTGCAAATCAAGCAAACTAAGGAAGGAATCTTTGTCTCTCAAACAAAGTACACCAAAGACTTATTCAAGAAGTTCAATATGCAAGAATGCAAAGGTATGACAACACCCATGCCTACTAGTGGACATCTTGATTTTACCAAAGATGGTGAACCAGTTGATCAAAAGGTTTACCGCTCCATGATTGGTTCATTGTTATATCTATGTGCTTCATGTCCCGATATTATGCTAAGTGTGTGCATGTGTGCACGATATCAAGCCGCCCCTAAAGGATGTCATCTTAAGGCCGTGAAAAGGATAGTGAGATACTTAATCCATACACCAAATATTGGCATTTGGTATCCAAAGAGGGCCTCTTTTAATCTTGTTGGCTACTCCGACTCAGACTATGCCGGTGACAAGGTTGATAGAAAGTCCACTTTGGGTACTTGTCAATTTCTTGGTAGATCTCTTGTGTCTTGGTCCTCCAAGAAATAAAACTCGGTATCCTTATCCACCGCCGAAGCGGAATACATTGCCGCTAGTTCATGTTGTGCTCAATTACTTTGTGACAATGAAAGTGCTATCAAGATTGCTCACAATCCCGTGCAACACTCTCGAACTAAGCATATTGAAGTTTGTCATCATTTCATTCGAGATCATGTTGCAAAGGGTGACATTAACTTAAGCATGTTCGTACCGACAAGCAATTGGCGGATATATTCACTAAACCACTTGATGAGAAAGTGTTTTGCAGGTTAAGAGGTGAATTGAACATCATTGATGCTTCAAACTTGGAGTAGGAACTCCATTTGGATACATGCAAGACATGAGCCTATGACTAATCCTTAATACTTCTCTTATGATGATAATCTTATGTCTTGGATATATTTGCACCTTGCATGTTATCTAACCCTTGTAGGTACTTGGATGAATCAAAATCTATGAGATTGCAACTCACTCACATCTTGAGAAATCTCTACATCACCAAGTCTCTACACAATGGTGGTTGAAGACAAGGAAGCATGAAACTTTCAACATATCCTTTGACAAATATTATATTGAGCTTCATGATTGTCATTTTGGATACACAAGTGCTCTTCCTTGAAAAAACTAACCCATGTAGGAAGATGAACTCAACATCCAAGTGGTTATCCCAACTCTTGATGAGCTACATCAACCTCGAGCAACCCACATAATTTCAACTACATGATCACAATCAACACCACCACCCAAGGTATGTTATTCCAGCTTAGAGAAGCTTTACTCCAAGTCATGAGTGAAAGCAACTCGACAAGATGCGAATACATCAAGATGCTTAAACGAAAAATGGTAACCCCATTTTGAGCTTAAACGATGAGTATGACCTATGATCAAGTGATCTCACTTGGCTCCTAAGTCAATATACTCTAACATCGGTGACTTTGTCGCCGACCAATTCTAGATGAAGTTCTCTTGTGTTTTTTTCTGTGCTCTTGCATTTGTCTCTTGCATATTTGTTTCCCCTTTCAAAAAGAAACTTCATCTAGATTTTTTTTCTTTCTTTTTGTTTCTGTTTTCTTCTGCATTCCCTGCATTCAATTCATTGCAAATCTTTCAGTTAATTCCTTGGAAATCCTTGTGAGATCTTACTTGTCTAGTGAGCTGAGGTGACAAGTGTTTTCTCTGCGATGAACTCGGTCACACTGGTCTATTGCCTTCGGTCCAACCGAAACCTTTCGGTGCTACCGAAGCACACAACTCGGTGCCACCGATTTCACTACAGGAAACACAACTTGCCACTTATTCCTGATTTCTTTTGATCCAGCTCCACTCAATGATTCTTGTCCTCTACCAGCATCACGTTCAACTTGCTGCTTTGTTCTGTGACTCCAGGACCAAACCCACTTGTGACAAAAAATCCAGAAGAACCCTTCTTGGAAATTGATGTCAAAGGGGGAGAGAGAGAGATCACATCAAAGCTTAATCATTTCTATAGGGGGAGAATAATCAGGAAGAGAGAGAGACCCCAGATGCTTGGTGTTCAAGAGGAGAGAAGTCACATGTCTTTAAGAGGGGAAAGACATGTTCATATTTGATTGTTTCAGCTCTGTTTCTTTGCTCTGATTTTCTGTTCCCTATCTTCTCCCAATATCCCATGCTAGATTCAGGGGGAGCAAGACATCTAAGGGAAGGAAATCCTTGAATTCATTGCACATCTTTACCTTTGGGGACATGTCTATATCCAATGTGGTACTCAGTACTCACTCTCTACATGTCATCCCAGTCTTGGTACTCTTGTGGTTTCTTTTGTTTGCTCTGGATAGTAGGTGTATCAGTGTTATCTAACCTTGTTTACACAGGTTCACTCTCTCCTAAGCCAACTCAAGACCACAAGGTAAGTATATGCATCACATTCATGCGTATGAGGATTTCTTGCTGATGTACATACTGTTTGCAGGAAGGACTCATGAGCATGAAGGTACATTTCCCATATTCACATCCTTTGCTTTGATGCATATAACCAATATACATGTAACACATTTCCTACTCTGTCATGCTTATGCATTCACTTGCTCCTATATTCCATATTTACATGATTGCATACATGTAGGGGAAGCTGATACGTCTCCAACGTATCTATAATTTTTTATTGTTCCATGCTATTATATTACCTATTTTGGATGTTTGTGGGCTTTATTTTACACATTTATATCATTTTTGGGACTAATCTACTAATCGGAGGCCCAGCCCGTATTGCTGTTTTTTGCCTATTTCAGTATTTCGAAGAAGAGGAATATCAAACGGAGTCCAAATGGAATGAAACCTTCGGGAGCATGATTTTTGGAATGAACGTGATCCAGAGGACTTGGAGTGCAAGTCAAGAAGTAGCCGAGGCGGCCACGAGGGTGGAGGGTGCGCCCACCCCTACAGGGCGCGCCCTATCTCGTGGGCCCCTCGGGCGGCCACCGACCTGCTTCTTCCCCCTATATATACCCACGTACCCCGAGAACATCAGAACAAGCCACGAAAACGTAGTTCCACCGTTGTAACCTTCTGTATCCGCGAGATCCCATCTTGGAGCCTTCGTCGGTGCTCCACCAGAGGGGGAATCGACCATGGAGGGCTTCTACATCAACACCATAGCCCCTCCGATGAGTTGTGAGTAGTTTACCACAGACCTTCGGGTCCACAGTTATTAGCTAGATGGCTTCTTCTCTCTTTTTGGATCTCAATACCATGTTCTCCCCCTCTCTTGTGGATATCTATTCGATGTAACTCTTTTTGCGGTGTGTTTGTCGAGATCCGATGAATTGTGGGTTTATGATCAAGTTTATCTATGAGAAATATTTGAATCTCCTCTGAAATCTTTTATTTATGATTGAGTTATCTTTGCAAGTCTCTTCGAATTATCAGTTTGGTTTGGCCTACTAGATTGATCTTTCTTGCAATGAGAGAAGTGCTTAGCTTTGGGTTCAATCTTGCAGTGTCCTTTCCCAGTGACAGCAGGGGCAGCAAGGCACGTATTGTATTGTTGCCATCAAGGATAAAAAGATGGAGTTTATATCATATTGTATGAGTTTATCCATCTACATCATGTCATCTTTCTTAATGTGTTACTCTGTTCTTATGAACTTAATACTCTAGATGCATGCTGGATAGCGGTCAATGTGTGGAGTAATAGTAGTAGATGCAGGCGGGAGTCGGTCTACTTGTCACGGACGTGATGCCTATATACATGATCATGCCTAGATAATCTCATAATTATTCGCTTTTCTATCAATTGCTCGACAGTAATTTGTTCACCCACCGTAATACTTATGCTATCTTGAGTGAAGCCACTAGTGAAACCTATGGCCCCCGGGTCTATCTTTTATCATATAAGCTTTTAATCTACTTTTATTTGCATCTTTTTCCAATCTATATTATAAAATACCAAAAATATATTTATCTTATCATACTATCTCTATCAGATCTCACTTTCGCAAGTGGCCATGAAGGGATTGACAACCCCTTTATTGTGTTGGTTGCGAGTTCTTTGTTTGTTTGTGTAGGTGCGTGGGACTTTTGAGGAGCCTCCTACTGGCTCGATACCTTGGTTCTCAAAAACTGAGGGAAATACGGATGCTAGTATTGCTGCATCACCCTTTCCTCTTCAAGGAAAACCAACGCAAGCTCAAGATGTAGCAAGAAGGATTTCTGGCGCCGTTGCCGGGGAGGTCTTCGCTCAAGTCAAGACATACCAAGTACCCATCACAAACTCATCTCCCTTGCATTTACATTATTTGTCATTTGCCTCTCGTTTTCCTCTCCCCCACTTCACCCTTGCTATTTTATTCGCCCTCTCTTTCCCAATCTTCTCCTTTCTCTTTTGCTTGCCTTTTTCTATTTGCTCGTGTGTTAGCTCGTTTACCTTGTCATTATGTCTAGTCCTCCTATCCTCGTTATTACTCCCGAACATGAAATTCTTAATTTTAAGCAAAGGGAGGGAGAAAACTTAAAAGATGCTTGGCATAGAATTTGCAATGCTCAAAATATATCTACTAGGAAGCTTTCTACTTCCGTAGTTCTTCGCAATTCTTATGTAGGTATTACTCCTTGGAATAGATGCGTTCTTGGTACCATTACCGGGGGGATTTCTTAAGTAGCCATACGTTTGATGCTTATAATTCCATGTTAGATTTGTTTGGCCCACCACCTCTTTTGGTTAATGGAACTGTTTTAACTTTGGAACATGTGATGCAACGACTTGAAATTATTAAAAATAAAGTTGCCACTGTTGAGATGATTGAAAATTTGGATAAAAAGATTCATAATCAAATTAGCCAATATGGATCTAGGGTTGGAGTTACTTTGAAATTTTTTAAAGAGAAAGAACCCTTAGTCAATGAAAAAATAGATCTAGATTCTACAAGAATCGGTAAACTTGAGGATATCATCACCAACTTAGGGTCGGCGTTTTCTTCCATGAAAAACACTCCAAATCCTCCTACAAAAACTGCCAAATTTATCTATGTTCCTAAAAATAAGGGTGAATCTTCTAGTAAGGGGAATGCGGATCTCAAATCAATGAGTATTCATCCCAATTGTCTCTTTATCATTAAAGAACCTTTTGCTACAAATGAATTTCTTGAATTCTTGCCTAAGGGTTTAATAATTGCTAAAAAGGGAGAAACCCCTAAAGATTATAAGTGCTCTATTGAGCAATTGAGTGCCAAAGAAGGCACTACTTAGATCTATCTTCGCTTTCATTCCTAGCTAGGGGCGTTAAACGATAGCGCTAGTTGGAAGGCAACCCAATTTTATTTGTGTTTTTTGTTTTTGTTTCTGTTTAGTAATAAATTTTGCATCTACCTTATGTTTAGATGTGTTTTTATGTTTTAATTAGTGTTTGTGCCAAGTAGAACCTATAGGATAACCTACGGTGATAGTTAATTTGATTCTGCTGAAAAACAGAAACTTTTCGCGCACGAAATTAGTTTTGTTAAATCACAGAAACGTGCTTTTGCGTTCATTCTTTTTTATGTAGATCAATAGACAAATTTCCCAGGACTTCCTATTTTTGTAGGATTTTTAGAGTTCCAGAAGTATACGTGGGTTACAGATTGCTACAGACTGTTCTGTTTTTGACAGATTCTGTTTTTCGTGTGTTGTTTGCTTATTTTGATGCATCTATGGCTAGTATTAAGTAGTATGAACCACATAGAACTTGAAATACAGTAGGTTTAACACCAATATAAATAAATAATGAGTTAATTACAGTACCTTATGTGGTGGTTTTTCTTTCTTTCACTAACGGAGCTTATGAGATTTCCTGTTGAGTTTTGTGTTGCGAAGTTTTCATGTTTTGGGTAAAGATTTGATGGACTATGAAATAAGGAGTGGCAAGAGCCCAAGCTTGGGGATGCCCATGGCACCCCAAGATATTCAAGAATAGCCAAAATCCTAAGCTTGGGGATGCCCCCGGAAGGCATCCCCTCTTTCGTCTTCGTTCATTGGTAACTTTACTTGGAGCTATATTTTTATTCACCACGTGATATGTGTTTTGCTTGGAGCGTCGTGTATGATATTTGTCTTTGCTTTTTAGTTTACAACAATAATCCTTGCTCTACACACCTTTTGGTAAGAAGCCCACTTGATTAGAATTTATTAGAATACTCTATGTGCTTCACTTATATCTTTTGAGCTTGATAGTTTTTGCTCTAGTGCTTCACTTATATCTTTTAGAGCACGGTGGTGGATTAATTTTGAAGAAATTGTTTATCTCTCATGCTTCACTTATATTATTTGGGAGCCTTTTAGAACAGCATGTTATTTTCTATGGTTATAAAATTGGTCCTAGAATGGTAGGCACCCAAGTTGGGTATAATAAAAACTATCATAGAAAGTGAATTGGACGCTATGATAAATTTGATACTTGATAATTGTTTTGAGATATGGAGGTAGTGATATTAAAAGTCATGCTAGTTGGGTGATTAAGAATTTAAAGAATTCTTGTGTTGAAGTTTATGATTCCCGTAGCATGCATGTATGGTGAACCGCTTTGTGATGAAGTTGGAGCACAATTTTATTTATTTATTGTCTTCCTTATGAGTGGTGGTCGGGGACGAGTGATGGTCTTTTCCTACCAATCTATCCCCCTAGGAGCATGCATGTAATACTTTGTTTTTGATGACTTGTATATTTTCGCAATAAGTATATGAGTTCTTTTCACTAATGTTGAGTCCATGGATTATACGCACTCTCACCTTCCAGCATTGCTAGCTTCTCTTGTGCCGCGCAACTTTCGCCGGTACCATACACCCACCATATACCTTCCTCAAAACAGCCACCATACCTACCTATCATGGCATTTCCATAGCCATTCCGAGATATATTGCCATGCAACTTTCCATCATTCCGTTTATATGACACGCATCATCATTGTCATATTGCTCATTGCATAATCATGTAGTTGACATCGTATTTGTGGCAAGGCCACCTTCATCATTCATACATGTCGCTCTTGATTCATTGCATATCCCGGTACACCGCCGTAGGCATTCATATAGAGTCATATCTTGTTCTAAGTATTGAGTTGTAATCTTGAGTTGTAAGTAAATAAAAGTGTGATGATCTTCATTATTAGAGCATTGTCCCAGTGAGAAAAGGATGATGGCGACTATGATTCCCCCACAAGTCGGGATGAGACTTCGGACTAAAGAAAAAAAGAAAAAGAAAAGAGAAAGGCCAAAAAAGGCCCAAAAAAGAGAGAAAAGAAAAAAAAGAAAAAAAGAACGAAAAAAAGGAAAAAAAATGAGAGAAAAAGACAGAAGGGACAATGCTATTATCCTTTTTACCATACGTGTGCTTCAAAGTAGCACCATGATCTTCATGATAGAGAGTCTCATAAGTTGTCACTTTCATATACTAGTGGGAATTTTTCACTATAGAACTTGGCTTGTATATTCTGATGATGGGCTTCCTCAAAATGCCCTAGGTCTTCGTGAGTGTCGGTGTCAAAACCGGCGGATCTCGGGTAGGGGGTCCCGAACTGTGCGTCTAGGCGGATGGTAACAAGAGACGAGGGACAGAATGTTCTTACCCAGGTTGGGGCCCTCTCGATGGAGGTAAAACCCTACGTCCTGCTTGATTAATATTGATGATATGGGTAGTACAAGAGTAGATCTACCACGAGATCAAGGAGGCTAAACCCTAGAAGCTAGCCTATGGTATGATTGTTGTAATGTATGTTGTCCTACGGACTAAAGCCCTCCGGTTTATATAGACACCGGAGAAGACTAGGGTTACACAGAGTCGGTTACAATGGTAGGAGATCTACATATCCGTATTGCCAAGCTTGCCTTCCACGCCAAGGAAAGTACCATCCGGACACGAGCCGGAGTCTTCAATCTTGTATCTTCGTAGTCTTGGAGTCCGGCGGATAATGATAGTCCGGCTGTCCGGACACCCCCTAGTCCAGGACTCCCTCAGTAGCCCCCGAACCAGGCTTCAATGACGATAAGTCCAGCGTGTTTATAGTCTTCGGCGTTGCAAGGCGGGTTCTCCCTTCAAATTCCATGTACCTGCCGAATAGTGTCCGGCTTCATCTTGAATACTGTGTTCCTCGGCTTCCACGCCAAATAATGGCCCTCTTCCACGCGTCGCACGAATGCGAAAAGCCAGGGTGTCTTTTACATTTCACCCCCTAGTTGTGCGAGTCGTCCGCCTATAAAAGAGGCAAGAATCCAGATCCAAACCACACCGTCTTCCTCCCGCGAATACTCCATCGAAGCGCCTTTGACCTAGAAATCCATTCCATCATGGATCGTCGACGCGGCTCTTCTTCACGCGCTCCCAGCCCACCGCCGGGGAATTGGAGGAGGTGCTCTATTTCGCACAACGAGCTAGTGAAGCTCCAAACGGGGGGATTTCTCCCTCCGGCCTTCATGGTCCCAGTCCGGGCCGGACTGGTTACTTATCAAGGTGGGAGGCAGGCGGAGGACACTCCAAGCCCCAATAAGGGGGAGCGAGTATGCTTTGTCCCCTATCTGATAAGGGGACTCGGATTTCCAATACATCCGTTCCTCCGCGGGCTCCTGAAGTTCTACGGACTCCAGCTCCACCACCTCACGCCCGCCTCTGTCCTGCATATCGCGGGCTACGTAGCTCTTTGTGAGCTATTCCTGGGCATCGAGCCCCATTTTGCACTGTGGAAGAGGCTGTTTTGCCTCGTACCCCGTTCTCACGAGGGGTCCATATATCAAGTGGGCGGCGCCGAAATATGGCGCATCGCCGGGACCGGATACCTATCCGGTACTCCCAAGAAGGCGTCCGAAGACTGGCCCTCGGAGTGGTTTTATATAGGAGACGCTCCGCTGCCAGACCCAGTCCGGATCGGCCTCCCGGAGTTTAGTGCTGCTCCCTTGAAGAAGCGCCTCAGCTGGCGCCCGCGGAGCCCCCGATTGGAGGAAGACAAGAGCGTCCATTACTTGATGGGCCGGATAAGATTAATGGCCCATTCCGGCTTGACCATGATCGGAGTCATGGCGACATGCATCAAGCGAGGGGTACAACCATTGCAATACAGAGGCCACCCCATGTGGGATTTCAACGGGGAAGACGATGCTACCCGGCACGGCCGCAAAGGGCCGGATTCGACCGAGGATCTGGTGAAGATCCTGTCCAGCCTGTACAAGGGGAAGAAGGAGGACTTCCTTCGAACGAACCCTTTGAATGGGTTTTCCATGATCAACCCTAGAGGATGGGTAGGTGAACACCTTGAAGGGCTCAACCCATGCTTTCGAAGTTTAAGCTTCTTACATTATGTCTTCGGCGCAGGATCTACGCCGGACTGTGGAGGACATGGTGAGTCCTGCTCCGCAACCCGAGGATCCAGAAGGATCCCTGGATCCGGCCTCCGAAGAGGACCCGGACATCGAGGTGGAGCTGATCGACGGGGTGTATCACCAGCTCAGCATAGACAATGCTTTGGTCGCCATTACAGCGGACTACCCCGGGCTAAGTCCGGCTTCCCAGGTGACCACGACCGAAGTCCGGACACCATCATCTTATCCTTGTCTATTTCTGACCTTCGCGAACGATGGTATTTGGCAGAAAGCGCCTTTACGGCAGGAAGCCGAGCCTGCGACGGCCGACCTACAGAGGTCAGTCCGAACTAGCAGGAGGAAAAGGAGCGCCGTGCGGACGGAAACATCGCCGCAGAGGTATAGCTCGTGTTTGAATTTTTCGAGCAACGTTCCGAGGAAACGTCTAAGTGCTCATGATCTTTATAGGAGAAAAAGCGCTCGCCGGACTGCGAGCGCAGGAATTGCCGATCCGACCAACACCAGCCAGGCTCCAGCGCCCGGACTGGAGGGGGAGGCAAGCGCAAGACGCGAGCCGGATCCTGCTCCAACGGAGGATACCGACAGACTGTCCGCCACCAAGTCTGAGGTGGAGAGCGCTATGAATCATAGGCGCCGCCGGACAGTATTTCGAGAAGCGTGCTTTTCCCCTGAGGCATTGGATGCCTTTAACGCAGGGGACGCGCATCTCCGTGCTGCTCAAAATGGTTTTACCAGAGCCACGGAGCAGTATGTGAAAGACACACGGGTAAGGGAATTTCAATGGTTGTATATACCAGTAGCCCCCGAGACTTAAAGTAGTTATTCTAACTGATTTAAGGATCATTGTAAATTGCAGGCACTTACCGAGAAGAACGCCCAGCTGTCTCGGGAGCTGCAAGATTGCAAGGCCCAACTTGAGGCCGCACTTGCTGCCGCAGGAGGAGACGGAAAGACCCCTCCTGGTAACACATTTTTACTAAGAAATATAAGCGTTGTGCGGCGTGCGCGTGAGTCTAATAATGACATTGCAAGTACCGCCGGACAAGATCCGGACAGGCAAAGCATTGCTGCGCCAGCTAAAGGCTGGCGAGAGTGTGCTGAATAGGGTTCAGCAGGAAAGGAACAAGCTCCAGGATGCCAACGCCAAGCTCGGAGAAGAGCTGAAAGGCGCTCAGGCCGAGCTGTCCGGCTCCGTCAAGGAGAATCAACGGCTTTGTCGCGGCATATATAGTAAGTGCTTGAGCGAACTCTTTTGAAAAGAAGAGTTCGGCGAGGAAGTATTTTGACATGATATGTCTTGTAGGTATACTCACGGGTCGTCCTGCAGAGGAGATGCCCATATCAACGGGTGATCAACTTCCCAAACTATTGCAGCTACTCGAACGAGTTCGGCAGGCAATGAGCGGCATCGTTCAGGCTTTATGGCCAGCCCTCACCCTACCCGAGGGCCTCGGGGAGCTTGCGGAGAAGCTGCAGGGAGTGCGGCAGCGCTTCCGTTTGTGGAAGATTTCGGCTTGCCGTCAAGGTGCCAGGGAGGCTTGGGCCATGGTGAAGACGCGGTACAAGAAGGCGGATCCCAACCACATGGCCGAAGTTGGACCGGTGGGGCCCGATGGGAAGGAGATCCCTGTGAGTTTAGTATACAGCCAAGTAGAGTTGGCTGCTAAATTTTCCCAATGGGGCTGTAAACTAGACAGCCTGTTAGACAGGATTGAGGAGGAATACAATCAGTAAATTTGACAATGTATGTTATCCTTTAAAGTGACATGTGAAATGCCTTCTAGCCGGATTGTAGATCGTTTGTCTTTGCCGACCTTTTCGCTTCAACCTCGGGACCCTAGAGTCCGGAGTGTGTCCGAATACCTCTTTGGTTAAGAAACAACCGTGGTATGCATGGAGACCAGGCGTAGGGGTCATTAGTGCTTTATCAGACAAGTGCCCAACTAGTTATGTTATATTACATGGTTAGTAAGAAACATCTTCCAGGGAGAATAGTTCCGTTAAGGGTTCCTTTCCCTGGGAGGCATGCCCTAAAGTGCATGTCCGGACTGCAAAGAAAGCAGTAAAACATCTGGGGGCAAATAGATAAATAGGTAAAAAGTCATCTTTTAAGTCACCGACCGAATATTCCCTTAAGAACGCTAGCTTTCGGCTTCACCCAGTCTGAGGTACACATCCGGCTGACCCGGCAGTAGCAATCGCAGAGGTGCTCCCTTTACCTCCTAGCCGAACAATCAGGAACGTAGGGGTAAGCACAGGAGCCAGGCAACCCAGCTTGGCCAAAACTTAAGTCATATCGATGCATATAATGGCGAGTAAAAGGTACATGTGGAAGCTTGACACATGTGCTGGGTATGAGACCTGTATAATTGAGCTTCTGTAAAAGAAGCCCCCAGGAATAATGAGTGCGGATGGCACATCATGCGTATGCAAAAATGCGAAAATAGGCTCGTAAGGGCTTTTAAATAAAAAAGGATAAAAAGAGAAACAAAAGACAGCCGAAATGTTAAAGTTTGGACGGGGGAGGGGGACGAACTCTTAGTCCGGCGCTAGGCATAGAATCGT
Source organism: Triticum aestivum (assembly GCF_018294505.1). Classification (NCBI taxonomy): domain Eukaryota; kingdom Viridiplantae; phylum Streptophyta; class Magnoliopsida; order Poales; family Poaceae; genus Triticum; species Triticum aestivum. Next base: position 219,138,515 of record NC_057801.1, on the reverse strand, counting down.
CGGAGGCGTGCTGCGTTCCATGGGTTCGGCTCGAGTCGGTTATCCGACGCATTTCGTAGACGGTATGCTCCGCCGGTCAGGACTTGATCGATAATGAAGGGGCCCTCCCATTTGGGCTTGAGCTTGTCCTTTTTCTTGTCCGGCAGGCATAGAACTAGATCGCCAACGTTGTAAGTCTTGGCCCGTACTTCTCTGCTTTGATATCTTCGGGCCTGCTGCTGATAAAATGCGGAACGAGCCTTCGCGACGTCACGTTCTTCCTCCAATGTGTCCAAGCTGTCCTGCCGATCAAGCTCGGCCTCTCTTTCCTCATACATGCGCACTCGAGGTGAGTCATGAATAATGTCACAGGGCAAGACTGCCTCTGCGCCGTATACCATAAAAAATGGTGTGAATCCGGTAGTACGGTTAGGCGTTGTCCGCAGCCCCCAGAGTACGGAGTCGAGCTCCTCGACCCATTGTGTGTCGGATTTAGTAAGTGACCTCACTAATCTGGGTTTAATGCCGCTCATTATTAGACCATTTGCTCTTTCCACTTGACCGTTGGTTTGAGGGTGATAAACTGAAGCGTAGTCGAGCTTGATGCCCATATTTTTGCACCATGACTTAACCTCGTCGGCTGTGAAGTTCGTGCCGTTGTCGGTGATGATGCTGTGGGGGACTCCGTAACGGTGTACCACCCCTGATATAAAGTCTATCACTGGTCCGGACTCTGCCGTTTTGACCGGTTTGGCCTCTATCCATTTGGTGAATTTATCCACCATGACCAATAGGTACCTTTGCTTGTGGGTTCCCCCTTTAAGGGGTCCAACCATGTCAAGCCCCCAGACCGCGAACGGCCAGGTAATGGGTATGGTTTTGAGGGCGGTGGGTGGCATATGGCTCTGATTAGCAAAGAGCTGACAACCGACGCATCGCTGGACCAAGTCCTGCGCGTCTGCCCGAGCCGTCGGCCAATAAAATCCTGTACGGAATGCCTTTCCTACAAGGGCCCGGGCTGCTGCGTGGTGTCCGCCTAGTCCGGCATGAATTTCAGCCAGGAGGTTTCGCCCTTCCTCTTCGGAGATACACCTCTGAAGGACTCCGGTGTACTTTTCTTATAAAGTTCTCCCTCATGGACCTTGTAGGCCTTCGATCGCCGGACTATGCAGCGGGCCTCATTTTGGTCTTCGGGGAGTTCCTGCCTAAGTAAGTAGGCTAGGAAAGGTTCTGTCCACGCGGCGATTACTGCCATTATGACGTGGGCTGAGGGTGTTATGTCATCTGCCGAATCACCGGTTGGTGCGGTTTTCTCCGGTTTGTCACTACCGGGCTCCTCTTCCCATAGTACGGATGGCTTGAAGAGCCGTTCCAGGAAGATATTAGGAGGGACGGCATCACGTTTCGCACCGATGCGTGCCAGTACGTCGGCCGCTTGGTTATTATCTCGAGCTATGTGATGGAATTCCAGTCCTTCAAACCGAGCTGACATTTTTAGGACAGCGTTGTGATATGCTGCCATTTTCGGATCCTTGGCGTCAAAGTCTCCATTTATTTGGGATATTGCAAGGTTTGAATCCCCGCGCACCTCTAGGCGTTGAATGCCCATGGAGACTGCCATCCGGAGACCATGTAACAGGGCCTCGTATTCGGCTGCGTTGTTGGAGTCCGTGTACATTATTTGAAGTACATACTGGACTGTATCTCCGGTTGGGGACGTCAGTACGACGCCAGCCCCCAGTCCGGCCAACATTTTGGAGCCGTCGAAATGCATAATCCAATTGGAGTATGCGCCGTACTCTTTAGGGAGTTCGGCTTCAGTCCATTCGGCGACGAAGTCAGCCAAAACTTGTGACTTTATAGCTCGCCGAGGTTTGTAAGTTATGTCGAATGGTAAGAGCTCAATGGCCCATTTTGCAATCCTGCCCGTTGCGTCGCGGTTATTTATAATGTCATTGAGTGGTACTTCAGAGGCCACTGTTATCGAACACTCTTGAAAGTAGTGCCGGAGCTTTCGGGACGCCATGAACACCGCATATGCTATCTTCTGATAGTGCGGGTAACGGGATTTGCAGGGGGTTAACATAGTGGATACATAATACACTGGTTTTTGAAGAGGGAATTTATGCCCTTCTGTCGCTCGTTCGACGACGAGGACTGCGCTTACAACTTGATGCGTTGCTGCGATGTATAACAACATTGGTTCACCCAGAGTGGGCGCAGCCAGGACCGGATTTGTTGCCAGTATGGCCTTTATTTCTTCGAGTCCGGCAGTGGCAGCATCCGTCCACTCGAAGTGTTCGGTGCGCCTGAGGAGGCGATAAAGGGGCAACACCTTTTCTCCTAAACGGGAGATAAAGCGGCTCAAGGCTGCCACGCATCCTGTTAATTTTTGTATTTGCTTGAGGTCTTTTGGAATATCCAATTGTGACAGAGCTCGGATTTTGGCCGGATTTGCTTCAATTCCTCTACGGATACGATGTACGCCGAAAACGCATTTTTCCGGATTCAACTTTATGTCATATGCTCTGAGGTTGTCAAATGTGAGCCTCAAATCGTCTACTAAAGTTTTGACGTGTTTTGTTTTGACGACTACGTCGTCTACGTATGCCTCGACTGTTTTGCCGATCTGGGTGGCCAGACATGTTTGAATCATGCGGTGATATGTTGCGCCGGCATTTTTGAGTCCGAAGGGCATCGTGTTGAAGCAGAATGGTCCATATGGAGTGATGAATGCCGTTGCGGCTTGGTCTGCTTCCGCCTTCTTGATTTGATGATAGCCAGAGTATGCGTCCAGGAAGCACAACGAGTCGTGCCCTGCTGTAGCATCGATAATTTGATTGATGCGGGGGAGAGGGAAGGGATCCTTTGGGCAAGCTTTATTGAGGTCTTTAAAATCGACACAGAGGCGCCATGATTTATCCTTCTTTGGTACCATCACCAGATTTGCTAGCCAGTCCGGATGTTTGATATCTCTAATGAATCCGGCTTCCAATAGTTTGGCTAGCTCTTCTCCCATTGCCTGTCTTTTGGGTTCGGAAAATCGTCGAAGAGCCTGTTTGACTGGCTTAAATCCTTTTAGGATGTTTAGGCTGTGTTCTGCCAACCTGCGTGGGATTCCGGGCATGTCCGAAGGATGCCAGGCGAAGATATCCCAATTTTCCCGAAGGAATTCGCGCAGTGCGGCGTCTACTTCGGGGTTCAATTGTGCCCCGATGGAGGCCGTCTTTGTTGGGTCCGTTGGATGGACCTGGAATTTTATTATCTCATCTGCTGGTTTGAAGGAGGTGGACTTGGATCTTTTATCGAGTATCACATCGTCCCTGTTTACCGTAGAGCGCAGCGCGGTGAGTTCTTCTGCCGCTAAGGCTTCGGATAGTGCCTCGAGGGCTAGTGCGGCTGTCTTGTTTTCGGCGCGGAGTGCTATGTCCGGATCACTAGCGAGAGTGATTATTCCGCTGGGCCCATGCATTTTGAGCTTCATGTACCCGTAATGAGGTACTGCTTGAAAAATTGTGAATGCCTCTCGTCCTAATATGGTGTGATACCCACTGCTGAGCGGGGCCACCTGGAACGTGACTTCTTCGGATCTGTAATTGTCTGGAGAGCCGAACACCACATCGAGTGCGATTTTTCCGGTGCAGCGTGCTTCCCGGCTAGGGATTATTCCTCTAAAGGTTGTGCTGCTTCGCTCAATATGGCTCCAATCGATTTCCATTTTTCGCAGAGTTTCCTCATAACTGAGGTTTAGTCCGCTGCCGCCATCCATGAGGACTTTTGTCAGTCAAAAGCCGTCCACTATGGGACTAAGTACCAGTGCGGCTGGGGCTCGGGTTGTTCGGAATTTAGGCTCGTCACTGGCGTTGAAGGTAACAACTGTGTTGCTCCATGGATTTGCTGTTGCTACTTGGTAGACTTCGGCGAGTTCGCGGATTGTTCGCTTTCGCATATTATTTGATGCGAAGGTCTCGAAGACTGTTGATACCGTGCTGGTATTGTTGGAGTGGTTTCCCGGAGCTAGAAGCTCTTCGCCACTTTTGGCCACCTGCCGTAATATCCAACATGCTCGAAGGCTATGTGTTGGGACGGCTCCCTCTGTACTATGAAGCTTACAGGGTCCATTGAGCCATCCCTCCAGTACGGTTCCGTTTCCCTTATTGGGTTTTTGTTTTTTCGTTTTTGCATCTGGGGCCTGAGTGTAAGGCGCCCTTTTACTGCGGACTGGGTTTGGGGCCGGATTATCCCAAAATTGATTTTCGGTTTTCCGGAAACTCTCCATCGCACAGTATTTCGTACAATGGATGCCAGATCGGTGAAGCGCGTAATTTTGCGACGATCAATGGCGTTTAGTATTCCCTTGTCCGTGCAGTTATTGCAGAAGATTGATATTGCGTTTTCCTCTCGGCAGTCCTTTATCCTGTCCATAACCAGGAGGAATCTGGCCCAGTAGTGATGTACTGTTTCAATAGGCTCTTGCCGTATTAGAGATAGATCGCATATGTCTGGGCGGGTGGGTGGAATAAAATCCGGATCCCTGCCCATCTTGAGGCTCAAAGGCCAAGGGGTTTCCGAATTCGGAAGTTTGGTTTGCTGGACACAATCCAGCGAGTCCGGGGCGATGCATGATTTTAAGTTCAATGCTCAATCGAAGTCCGTTCCTCCGCGGGAATCCGGCATGGAGGGTTCGGGAATCCGGACACGAATTGTTTTCAACACAGGCAAAGAGTTGCCGTATTGCTCCTCTACCACTGCGACGTGGTGGGTGGCCTGGGGAGAGTTAATCTCTCTCAGATCGGTTTTAAGCCCAATCTGGTTGTAGTCCGTAGCGACTCCCAGGGCAGCGATGCGATCCAAGAGCTCGTTAACAGATGAGAGCTCAATTGGATCTAACTGTTCGGCAGCTTTAGGGCTGACGCGAAGATTGCTTCCGACGACTTGAGAAGTCATTGCGAAGCGGCGGCCGGACAGGCGGTCATGAGAAAACCACCAAGCCGGATAGTTTGGCCGGCGGCCAAGGCCCCTCCGGCGAAAACACCGTCTTTGAAGACGGGCGAAGGCATCCGCTCTATCGGTGACGACACAGAGGAACTCTCAATGAAAGCACCAATGTCGGTGTCAAAACCGGCGGATCTCGGGTAGGGGGTCCCGAACTGTGCGTCTAGGCGGATGGTAACAGGAGACGAGGGAAACGATGTTTTTACCCAGGTTCGGGCCCTCTCGATGGAGGTAAAACCCTACGTCCTGCTTGATTAATATTGATGATATGGGTAGTACAAGAGTAGATCTACCACGAGATCAAGGAGGCTAAACCCTAGAAGCTAGCCTATGGTATGATTGTTGTAATGTATGTTGTCCTACGGACTAAAGCCCTCCGGTTTATATAGACACCGGAGGAGGCTAGGGTTACACAGAGTCGGTTACAATGGTAGGAGATCTACATATCTGTATTGCCAAGCTTGCCTTCCACGCCAAGGAAAGTACCATCCGGACACGAGCCGGAGTCTTCAATCTTGTATCTTCGTAGTCTGGGAGTCCGGCGGATATTGATAGTCCGGCTGTCCGGACACCCCCTAGTCCAGGACTCCCTCAGTGAGCAAGCGAGTTGGATGCACACCCACTTAGTTTCTTTTGTTGAGCATTCATACATTTATAGCTCTAGTGCATCCGTTGCATGGCAATCCCTACTCACTCACATTGATATCTATTAATGGGCATCTCCATAGCTCGTTGATATACCTAGTTGATGTGAGACTATCTTCTCCTTTTTTTATCTTCTCCACAACCACCATTCTATTTCACATATAGTGCTATGTCCATGGCTCACGCTCATGTATTGCGTGAAAGTTGAAAAAGTTTGAGATTGCTAAAGTATGAAACAATTGCTTGGCTTGTCATCGGGGTTGTGCATGATTAAATACTTTGTGTGATGAAGATAGAGCAACAGCCAGACTATATGATTTCGTAGGGATAACTTTATTTAGCCATGTTATTTTGAGAAGACATGATTGCTTTGATTAGTATGCTTGAAGTATTACTATTTCTTATATCAATATGAACTTTTATTTTGAATCATTTGGATCTGAACATTCATGCCACAATAAAGAAAATTACATTGAGAATTATGCTAGGTAGCATTTCATATCAAAAATTCTGTTTTTATGATTTACCTACCCGAGGATGAGTAGGAATTAAGCATGGGGATGCTTGATACATCTCCAACGTATCTATAATTTTTTATTGTTCCATGCTATTATATTACCTGTTTTGGGTGTTTATGGGCTTTATTTTACACATTTATATCATTTTTGGGACTAACCTACTAACCGGAGGCCTAGCCCCTATTGTTTTTTTCCTATTACAGTATTTCGAAGAAAAGGAATATCAAACAAAGTCCAAACGGAATGAAACCTTCGGGAGCGTGATTTTTGGAACGAACGTGATCCAGAGGACTTGGAGTGCAAGTCAAGAAGCAGCCGAGGCGCCCACGAGGGTGGAGGGCACGCCCACCCCTACAGGACGCGCCCCCCTATCTCGTGGGCCCCTCGGGCGGCCACCGACCTAATTCTTCCTCCCATATATACCCACGTACCCCGAGAACATCAGAACGAGCCACGAAAACCTAGTTCCACCATCGTAACCTTCTGTATCCGCGAGATCCCATCTTGGAGCCTTCGCCGGTGCTCCGCCAGAGGGGGAATCGACCATGGAGGGCTTCTACATCAACACCATAGCCCCTCCAATGAGTTGTGAGTAGTTTACCACAGACCTTCGGGTCCATAGTTATTAGCTAGATGGCTTCTTCTCTCTTTTTGGATCTCAATACCATGTTCTCCCCCTCTCTTGTGGAGATCTATTCGATGTAACTCTTTTTGCGGTGTGTTTGTCGAGATCCGATGAATTGTGGGTTTATGATCAAGTTTATCTATGAGAAATATTTCAATCTGCTCTGAATTCTTTTATGTATGATTGAGTTATCTCTGCAAGTCTCTTCGAATTATCAGTTTGGTTTGGCCTACTAGATTGATCTTTCTTGCAATGGGAGAAGTGCTTAGCTTTGGGTACAATCTTGCGGTGTCCTTTCCCAGTGACAGCAGGGGCAGCAAGGCACGTATTGTATTGTTACCATCGAGGATAAAAAGATGGGGTTTATATCATATTGCATGAGTTTATCCCTCTACATCATGTCATCTTTCTTAATGTGTTACTTTGTTCTTATGAACTTAATACTCTAGATGCATGCTAGATAGCGGTTGATGTGTGGAGTAATAGTAGTAGATGCAGGCAGGAGTCGGTCTACTTGTCACGGACGTGATGCCTATATACATGATCATGCCTAGATAATCTCATAATTATTCGCTTTTCTATCAATTGCTCGACAGTAATTTGTTCACCCACCGTAATACCTATGCTATCTTGAGAGAAGCCACTAGTGAAACCTATGGCCCCCGGGTCTATATTTTATCATATAAGCTTTCAATCTACTTTTATTTGCATCTTTACTTTTCCAATCTATATCATAAAATACCAAAATATATTTATCTTATCATACTATCTCTATTAGATCTCACTTTCGCAAGTGGTCGTGAAGGGATTGACAACCCCTTTATTGCGTTGATTGCGAGTTCTTTGTTTGTTTGTGTAGGTGTGTGGGACTTTTGAGGAGCCTCCTACTGGATTGATACCTTGGTTCTCAAAAACTGAGGGAAATACTTACGCTACTATTGCTGCACCACCCTTTCCTCTTCAAGGAAAACCAACACAAGCTCAAGACGTAGCAGGAGCCTATGCATGTTACATGTCTTTCCAAAGCTTTACTTGCTATTCTCTATCTTTATCTAAGGCTTTGATGTATGTTGTCATCAATTACCAAGAAGGGGTAGATTGAAAGCACAAGTGCTCCCTAGGTGATTTTGGTAATTTATGTCAACATATCTCTTATTGGACTAATACTTTTACCTAGTATGTTTCAGATAAGTTCAACAATGGAGTGGCATGGACTAGAGGATGTGGAACCCCTTCAAGATGCTAAGGACAAAAGGATTGGCTCAAGCTCAAAGCACTAGACTCTACATTTTACTTTTAGTGATCCAAGATCACATTGAGTCTATAGGAAAAGCCAATACTATCAAGAGGGGATGAGGTGTTGCTTAATGGCTTGCTTGCTCAAAGTGCTTAGTGATATGCTCCAAAGCTCTCAACCACTTTCTCACATCCACATATGTCCCAAACCAAAAGTCAAACTCGGCACTACCGAATCTTTCTATCCGGCGCCACTGAGTTTTAATATCACAGCCACTGCCACAAAACCCTAGTCTTTTCGATCTCACCGATAGGGATCTCGGTCTCACCGAGATGGGATTGTAATCTCTCTGTGTATGTCCATTACCAGAATTGGTCCAACCGAGTTTGTGTAATTGGTCCTACTGACATTACAATGCAAACCCTCTGTTTCTCGTAACATTTCGGTCTAACCGAGATGAGTGAATCGGTCCCACCGAGTTTTCCTGACCAACCCTCTGTGTGTCCATTACCAAAATCGGTCTCACCGAGTTTGTGTAATCGGTCCCACCGAGATTACGTTATGCCCTAACCCTAACCATATCGGTCCCACCGAGATGACATGTCGGTCCCACCGAAAATCCTAACGGTCACATTATTTCCTAAATCGGTCTGACCGAGTTTCACGACTCGGTCCCACCGAGTTTGGTAAGTTGTGTGTAACGGTTAGATTTTGTGTGGAGGATATATATACCCCTCCACCCACTCTTCACATGTGGAGAGAGCCATCAGAACGTGCCTACACTTCCAGCATACATTTTCTGAGAGAGAACCACCTACACTTGTGTTGAGGTCAAGATCTTCCATTCCTACCACATAAATCTTGATCTCTAGCCTTCCCCAAGTTGCTTTCCACTCAAATCTTCTTTCCACCAAATCCAAATCCTGTGAGAGAGAGTTGGGTGTTGGGGAGACTATCATTTGAAGCACAAGAGCAAGGAGTTCATCATCAACACACCATTTGTTACTTCTTGGAGAGTTGTGACTCCTAGATTGGCTAGGTGTCACTTGGGAGCCTCCGAAAAGATTGTGGAGTTGAACCAAGGAGTTTGTAAGGGCAAGGAAATCGCCTACTTCGTGAAGATCTACCCCTAGTGAGGCAAGTCCTTCGTGGGCGATGGCCATGGTGGGATAGACAAGGTTGCTTCTTCGTGGACCCTTCGTGGGTGGAGCCCTCCGTGGACTCGCGCAACCGTTACCCTTCATGGGTTGAAGTCTCCATCAACGTGGATGTACGGTAGCACCACCTATCGGAACCACGGCTCAAAAATCTCCGTGTCTCCAAATTGTGTTTGCACACTCCAATCCCATCCCTTTACATTCTTGCAAATTTCATGCTTTACTTTCGGTTGCTCATATACTCTTTGCATGCTTGCTTGATATGTATTGTGATTGTTAAACTTGTGCCAAAACTCCACTTCAACTTAAAGAAATTAAAAACTGCAACTTTTCTTGCTTAGAGTCTATTCACCCCCCTCTAGACACCTCTTCTCGATCCTTTCAGTGTCTTCCCCATCTCCGGGTCGTTCAAGTCTGGGGCTTCGCTGTTGTCCACCAGCCTTGGTGCCCTCGGCACGGTGTGGTCAACATCACTACAAAAAAAGACACATCCATGACATTTTGGGCCGAACGAAAAAAACTTCTGTCATACATATGACACTTCAATGATGATAATTGTGACAAAACCCGGTATCATCACAGATGTGGTGGGCTCCTACTTCTATGACAAAAAATCATGACAGAAAATGGGCTTTTCGTCCTGGGCGGGCCCGAGACGCAGCTGCATGACATTCTTTGGGCCGTCCATGACGGAAAATACCATGGTAGAAGCGAGGGGGAGGAAAATTTAGGGGAGTTGCCGGTTAAGGTGGGAGGTCGGGGGCCGAGCGATGTGCGTTTCTCTCGTACACATACGCGCGCGTGTGCGTGAGGCGTTGGCTCTAACTGAACCCGAGCGAGGCGTTGGGCTCTAACTGAACCCGAGCGATTGCACTGCAGGCTACGCGTTACTGAACCCGAGCGATCGATCGATGGCTGTTAACTGAACCCGATCGAGCGATTCCTTCGCTACTGCTGCTAACTGAAGCCGATCGATTGGATGAACAGTGAGCGTTGCGGGGGGGGGGGGGGGGGGTGGGGATGAATAGTGAGCGGTGGCGTTGCCTCTGGATGAACAGGACCCCGTGGTGTGGAGGGCTGGATGAACTGTAGACGGTGGAGGGGTGCCCGTGGAGGGGTGGTTGAACAGGACCCCGTGGTGTGGAGGGCTGGATGAATAGTAGACGGTGGAGGGGTGGTTGGACAGTAGCCGGTGGAGTAGCACGCGGTGGAGGCTGGATGAATAGGAGCCCATGGAGGCTGGAGGAGGTCGACGGTAGCCCGTGGAGGCTGGAGGAGGTCGATGGTGGAGATGAACAGTATCCCGTGGAGTCCCGTTTTGCGGTACGCCACACCCCTCCCGATGAACAGGACCCCCGTTTCGACCGTAGCACTCCAACACAAGTCCATTTTGTCTGTTTTGCAGCACGCCACACCCCTCCTGATCAACAGGACCCCCGTTTCGACCGTAGGAGGTCCATTTCGTCCGTTTTGCGGTACGCCACACCCCTCCCGATCAACAGGACCCCCGTTTCGACTGTAGGAGGTCCGTTTCCTCCGTTTTGCGGTACGCCACACCCCTCCCGATCAACAGGACCCTGTTCAGAACGTAGGAGGTCTGTTTCCTCTGTTGTGCGGTACGCCAGGCCTCGTTTCCATCGCCTGTTCCGTCCAAGCCCTCCCGATGAACACGACCACGCATTCCGTTCCGACCCAGCCGGTTGGCTCCCACGCGTTCCATTGCCTCCCAATGAACATGACGCATTCTGTTGCCTCCCCATGAACACGACGCATTCCGTTGCCTCCCCATGAACACGACGATGACGCTGTTTCTCCTTTCCGACCTAGCCATGTACATGAGCCCTCGCTGTACATATGCGCGAGTAGGCGTTCGAGACCCCACCCGTATGTACACATACGTGGTCGTATTTTCTTTCTTGCACCCTGGCCGATGAACGTACGTGTACATGCTACGTGCGCGCCTCTACTACGACACATGCGCGCCTCTACATCCACCAATATATATGTACGTACACGTTCGCGACAAGAATGACAATGCTACGTATGCTTCGACCATGTGGGTCCCGACTGTCACACACTTCCTTGCATGCGAAGATGTAGCTGGTGGGTCCCAGCAGTCAGGGGGGCGAATCAGTTTTTTTGCCCGGACACACTTCCTTGCGTGCGAAGATCTAGCTGGTGGGTCCCAGCAGTCAGGGGGAAACGTTTTTTCACGAAATATGGTGGCCCGTCCGGTGGGTCCCCGCTCTCAGGTGGAGGAATAATTATTTTACACGTAATAAGGAGGCACTTCCTTGCTTCGGCCGTAGACCCAGCTGTCAGCCTCTCCACATACAGTCCACGTCCAATGGAAGCCGTTCCTTGACCACGTTGACCACGCTACGCCGAGAGCACCAGGGCAGTGGACGACGGCGAGGCCTAGGAAGGGGACGACGCGGAGCCAGGGAAGATGCGGCGGTGGATGCCCACGCATAGAGGAGTACGAGGGTTCACTGGTTTGTTGCGGTGTGAGGCTGCCGTCGCCACAGAATAACAGGGGGTGTGGGTGAGTAGAGGGATGGCCTGCCCAGCGGTGGGAGTAGTAGGGGCGGTGCGGCCTCCGCCGCATCGCAGCCGGCCACGGGAGGCAGGAGCACGAGGCATGACCGGCACTGGTTTAGGCGGCTGGAGCAAGAAGACCAAAGGTTGAAGAAGCACTACGACCGTTGGATGGACATCGTACTATCACTGGAGCTAGAATCGTGCATATTGACTAAGTTGACAAAGCCCTCCGTCCCCGTCAACTTAGTAGGCCCACAAGTCAGCCTACCACTATACTGGGTCCCAGCTAACAGGGGGAGTATTCATTTTTTTTGTGCGTAATAAGGAGGCATTTCCTTGCGTGCGAAGATATAGCTGGTGGGTCCGAGCTGTCAGCGGCGGTAATGTTTTTATCGCAAAATACAGAGGCCCTTTCGGTGGGTCCCCGATGTCAGGTGGAGGAATCATTATTTTGCGCGTAATAAGGAGGCATTTCCTTGCGTGCGGCCGTGGACCCAGCTATCAGCCTCTCCACGTACAGTCCACTTCAGATGCATGTCGGTTGTTGACCACATTGACCAGGCCACACCGAGAGCACCAGGGTGGTGGACGACGGCGAGGCATAGGAAGGGAACGACACGAAGGCAGGGAAGACTCGGCAGTTGTTTCCCACGCGGAGGGAAGTACGACTGTACGAGGGTTTACTGGTTCGTCTGCCGTCGCCGGATAATAACAGCAGGTGTGGGTGAGTAGAGGGATGGCTAGGCCAGCGATGGGAGTACGATGGGGCGGTAAGGGCTGCGCGGCAGCATAGTCGTCCGAGGGGAGGAGGGAGCAGGCAGTCCCGCCGGCGCTTGTTTGAGCAGCTGGAGCAGGAAGAGCAGAGATTGAAGAAGCTCGACGGCCGTTGGATGGACATCGTACGATCACTGGAGCTAGAATCGTTCATATTGACTAAGTTGACAAAGCCCTCTGTCCCCGTCAACTTAGTATGCCCACAAGTCAGCCTCCCACCATGGTGGGTCCCAGCTAGCAGGGGGAGTATTCATTTTTCTGTGCATAATAAGGAGGCACTTCCGGTGGGTCCGTGCTGACAGCGGGGGGAACGTTTTTTTCGCGAAATACGGTGGTCCGTCCGGTGGGTCCCAGCAGTCAGGGGCAAACGTTTTTTTCATGAAATACGGTGGCCCGTCCGGTGGGTCCCAGCAGTCAGGGGGAAACGTTTTTTCCGCGAAATACTGGTGGCCTGTCCGGTGAGTCCCTACTGTCAGGTGGAGGAATAATTATTTTGCACATAATAAGGAGGCACTTCCTTGCGGCTGCCGTGGACCCAGCTGTCAGCCTCTCCACGTATAGTACTCTTCCGATGGAAGTCGGTCGTTGACCACATTGACCACGCCACGCCGAGAGCACCACGATGGTGGACGACGGCGAGGCCTAGGAAGGGGACGATGCGGAGCCGGGGAAGACGCGGCAGTGGATGCCCACGCGGAGAGGAGTACGAGGGTTCACTAGTTCGGCTGCGGTGTGAGGCTGCCGTCGCCGCAGAATAACAGGGGGAGTGGGTGAGTGGAGGGATGGCCTGGCCAGTGGTGGGAGTAGTATGGGGACGGTGAGGCCTCCGCGGCAGCACAGCCGGCCACGGAAGGCAGGAGCATGCGGCACGACCGGCGCTGCTTTGGGCGGCTGGGGCAAGAATACCAGAGGTTGAAAAAGCACTACGGCCGTTGGATGGACATCGTTGACCATGCCGCACCAAGAGCACCAGGGCGGTGGGTGACGGTGAGGCCTATGAAGGGAATGACACGGAGCCAGGGAAGACATGTCAGTGGCTGCCTATGCAGTGGAGAGTACAAGGGTTGATTGGTTTGGCTGCCATCGCCGAAAAATAACAGGAGGTGTGGGTGAGTAGAGGGATAGAAAGGCCAGGGATGCGAGTATGATGGGGCCGTGAGGCCTGCCCGGAAGCACTGCCGGCCACGGGAGGCGGGAGCAGGCGGTTCCGACAACCCTGGTTTGGGCGGCTGGGGCAGGAAGATCAGAGACTAAAGAAGCACGATTGCCGTTAGATTGACATCTAACGGTCTGACGCTGGTAGAGTCGATTGTTGACTAAGTTTGTTTTTTGAGAAACCTTGTGTACGCATGAACTTAGTAGGCCCACAAGTCAGCCTCCAAATCTGTGGAAGACAACATAAAGCCCATTTGCTATTTTTTATAATTTGCAGCCCATTTGCTAATTCTTAAGTAATTTATTACAACTCATTTTCTGCCCAGGACCACGGTCAAAAAGTTCAACCTTATTTTGCATATTTCGGTGGAGTCCGAACTGTTGTAATCCCGAAATGATAAACATTTTTTAAGAACTTATTGATTTGCCAAAAAATCGTTTTGTTTTTGTAAGCAAATAAGACGTGGGACAATTGAGTTGGTTTAGGGAAAACCACTGGTAAAAAATCAGCGCTGGGTGGGAAAAAACAACAAAAATAAGGATGTAAATATGAAAAGGGAATTTCATGTGTTTTCAATATAATGATATGTGTATATGAACTAGTAAAACTATAGGTGGAGATTAGAAAATGGATGTAGGACACGCGTTTCAAGAGGAAAATAGAACTGGGCTGTGTGTTTGATTCAGTAAAAAAACTGCGTGCGGATGTTGTAAGACAAAATATAACTAATGCTGGCGGGCCAGAGGCCAGTAGATACCTGCTGGATCTTTGTGCCCCGTTGTCGTCACGGGTTGGGCCTGTTAAAAACAAAACCAACCCTGGGCAGTCTACAGCCCAGTTGAAACTTGCTCGACCTGAAAAAACAATATACGTGCTCAATAAACGAGAGAATTTTGCAAGTACAGACTGATAACTGGGATGCGGCACGGATATTGTTCTTTTATCGTGATAATAAGTGCATGCACTTGTTTCGAAAAATTTGGAGAACTGGGAATTCGAACGGTGGGTGCTTATGCTACCCATCAAATAAAAATTAGGTGCCTGAACATTCGTTTTGAAACGAATGATTCAGCTTTATATCCACGCCGACCCTCGGCATGATGGTTGGAAGCAAACGCAAGTTCATACCAAAAGATCGTTAACAATAATACCAACTTGTGGACGACAAGGTAGTACAAGTACCAATACCAAACTAACTTATAATCTTTTTACTCCTGGCCCTAGTGTTCGTCTGGTAGAAAATCATGTAGAGGACCAGTTCCCGCTCCTTCTCTTGCTCCAGGTCCCCGAGGTGGTACTGGTGCATCACCCAGTTGGTTCTCTGCTGGTCGAAGTTCTTGTTGGTGTGCAGCACCAGAACCTTTTTTGCTGCCCGTCTGCCGGCCGTTGACCATCACCGGCAAGGTATTGCCGGGCTTGTGCCACATCACGTGCATGCCGCACTCCGACTGTATCTTGCGACGCGTCCATGTGCCCCTTTTGAACGCCCTGGAATTGTGCTGGAAGAAATGCTTCCTTAGGCCACTCAGTGTGATACCTGCAGTATTGTGGAATACAGGTTTTAGTGTACCTAGTTGGCATTTTCATAACATCTTTGGCATGTTGCAGTCACTTG
This sequence comes from Triticum aestivum, assembly GCF_018294505.1. NCBI lineage: Eukaryota > Viridiplantae > Streptophyta > Magnoliopsida > Poales > Poaceae > Triticum > Triticum aestivum. The sequence continues at coordinate 219,123,273 of NC_057801.1, read as the reverse complement.
TTTCACTTTTTATTAACTGTCAAATTGTAATTGCTTCACCAGGTCTGCGTCTAAAAAGAAAATAGAGCAATAAACAAAGGAATATGTTTGTGCAAGTAGACGGCCGATCGGTGTCTGCTACCTCTTGAGCACTGTGTGGGATTTCCTCGAAGACGAGAGGATGATGCAGCAAAGTAGCGTAAGTATTTCCCTCAGTTTTTGAGAACCAAGGTATCAATCCAGTAGGAGACCACGCACAAGTCCCTCGTACCTACACAAAACGATAGCTACTCGCAACCAACGCGATTAGGGGTTGTCAATCCCTTCACGGTCACTTACGAGGGTGAGATCTGATAGAGATGATAAATAATCATTTTGGTATTTTTGATAGATAGATGCAAAGTGAAAAGTAAAAGCAAAGTAAAAACAAAGCAAGTAAATAAAGTGATAGAGATTGATATGATGAGAATAGACCCGGGGGCCATAGGTTTCACTAGTGGCTTCTCTCAAGAGCGTAAGTATTCTACGGTGGGTGAACAAATTACTATTGAGCAATTGATAGAATTGAGCATAGTTATGAGTATATCTAGGCAATGCTTATGTATATAGGCATCACGTCCAAGACAAGTAGATCGAAATGATTCTGCATCTACTACTATCACTCCACTCATCGATCGCTATCCAGCATGTATCTAGAGTATTAAGTAAAAACAGAGTAACGCCTTAAGCAAGATGACATGATATAGAGGGATAAATTCATGCAATATGATAAAAAAACATCTTGTTATCCTCGATGGCAACAATACAATACGTGCCTTGCTGCCCCTTCTGTCACTGGTAAAGGACACCGCAAGATTGAACCCAAAGCTAAGCACTTCTCCCATTGCAAGAACTACCAATCTAGTTGGCCAAACCAAAAAGGATAATTCGAAGAGACTTGCAAAGATAACTCAATCATACATAAAAGAATTCAGAGAAGAATCAAATATTTTCCATAGATAATACTGGATCATAAACCCACAATTCATCGGTCTCAACAAACACACCGCAAAAAGAAGATTACATCGAATAGATCTCCACGAGAGAGGGGGAGAACATTGTATTGAGATCCAAAAAGAGAGAAAAAGCCATCTAGCTACTAGCTATGGACCCGAAGGTCTGAAGTAAACTACCCACACTTCATCGGAGGGGCTATGGTGTTGATGTAGAAGCCCTCCATGGTGGATGCCCCCTCCGGCGGAGCTCCGGAACAGGCCCCAAGATGGGATCTCGTGGATACAGAAGGTTGCGGCGGTGGAATTAGGTTTTTGGCTCCTGTTCTGATCGTTTGGGGATTCGTAGGTATATATAGGAGGAAGGAGTACGTCGGTGGAGCACTAGGGGGCCCACGAGGTAGGGGGGTGCGCCCAGGGGGCGCGCCCTCCACCCTCGTGACCGCCTCTGGCACTTCTTGGAGTAGGGTCCAAGTCTCCCGGATCACGTTCGGTGAGAAAATCACGTTCCCAAAGGTTTTATTCCGTTTGGACTCCGTTTGATATTCTGTTTCTTCGAAACACTGAAATAGGCAAAAAACAGCAATTCTGGGTTGGGCCTCCGGTTAATAGGTTAGTCCCAAAAATAATATAAAAGTGGAAAATAAAGCCCAATATAGTCCAAAACAGTAGATAAAGTAGCATGGAGCAATCAAAAATTATAGATACGTTGGAGATGTATCCGGCATCCCCAAGCTTAATTCCCGCTCGTCCTCGAGTAGGTAAATGATAAAAAAGAATTTTTGATGCGGAGTGATACTTTGGCATAATTTCAATATAAATCTTCTTAATTGTGATATGAATATTCAGATCCGAAAGATTCAAGACAAAAGTTGATATTGACACAAAAATAATAATACTTCAAGCATACTAATCAAAGCAATCTTGTCTTCTCAAAATAGCATGGCAAAAAAGGTCATCCCTACAAAATCATATAGTTAGGCTATGCTTCATTTTCGTCACACAAAGATGTTCCCAACGTCTATACCCCCGATGACAAGCCAAGCAATTGTTTCATGCTCAAATAATCTCAAACTTTTTCAACCTTCACGCAATACATGAGCGCGAGCCATGGATATAGCACTATGGGTGGAATAGAATATGATGATGGGGATTGTGTGGAGAAGACAAAAAAGGAGAAAGTCTCACATTGACGAGGCTAATCAACGGGCTATGGAGATGCCCATCAATTGATGTCAACATGAGGAGTAGGGATTGCCATGCAACGGATGCACTAGAGCTATGAATGCTCAACAAAAGAAAATTAGTGGGTGTGCATCCAACTCGCTTGCTCACAAAGACCTAGGGCATTTTGAGGAAGCCCATCATTGGAATATACAAGCCAAGTTCTATAATGAAAAATTCCCACTAGTATAAAAAGACAACTTATGAGACTCACTATCATGAAGATCTTGGTGCTACTTCGAAGCACAATATATGAGACTCACTACATGAAGAACAAGGTGCTACTTTGAAGCACAAGTGTGGTAAAAGGATAGTAGCATTGTCCCTTCTCTCTTTTTCTCTCATTTATTTTTTATTTTATTTGGGCCTTTCTCTCTCTTTTTTTGGCCACCCCTTTTTTTCGTCCGAAGTCTCATCCTGACTTGTGGGGGAATCACAGTCTCCATCATCATTTCCTCACTTTGGGACAATGCTCTAATAATGATGATCATCACACTTTTATTTTTCTTACAACTCAACAATTACAACTCGATACTTAGAACAAAGTATGACTCTATATGAATGCCTCCGGTGGTGTACTGGGATGGTGCAATGAATCAAGAGTGACACGTATGAAAAATAATGCATGGTGGCTTTGCCACAAATACGATGTCAACTACATGATCATGCGATGGCAATATGACAAAAGTAATGTATGTCATGATGATGATGATGATGGAAGTTGCATGGCAATATATCTCGGAATGGCTATGGAAATGCCATGATAGGTAGGTATGGTGGCTGTTTTGAGGAAGATATAAGGAGGTTTATGTGTGATAGAGTGTATCGTATCACGGGGTTTGGATGCACCAGCGAAGTTTGCACCAACTCTCAAGGTGAGAAAGGGCAATGCACGGTACCGAAGAGGCTAGCAAAGGCGGAAAGGTGAGAGTGCGTATAATCCATGGACTCAACATTAGTCAAAAGAACTCATATACTTATTGCAAAAATTTATAAGCCATCAAAAATTCAAGTACTACGCGCATGCTCCTAGGGGGATAGATTGGTAGGATAATACCATCGCTCGTCCCCGACCGCCACTCATAAGGATGCACAAGCCAGGTACACTTCATGTTTCAAATTTGTTACACAACTTTACCCATACGTGCATGCTACGGGACTTGCAAACTTCAACACAAGCCTTTCTCGAATTCACAATTACCCAACTAGCATGACTTTGATATTATCACCTCCATATCTCAAAACAATTATCAAGCATCAAACTTATCTTAGTATTCAATTTACTCAAAAGAAAGTTTCACATGTCTTGAACACTAAGTATATTAACATTAAGCAAACTACCATGCTATTAATGACTCTCAAAGTAATCTAAGTGAAGCATGAGAGATCAATAGTTTCTTTAAAACAAATTACCACCATGCTCTAAAAGATATAAGTGAAGCACTAGAGCAAAACTATCAAGCTCAAAAGATATAAGTGAAGCACTATGAGCAAAACTATCAAGCTCAAAAGATATAAGTGAAGCACATAGAGTATTCTATCAAATTCCAACTCCTGTATGGCTCTATAAAAAGGTGTGTACATCAAATATAATTGTGGTAAACTAACAAGCAAAGACGCAAATAATACAAGACGCTCCAAGCAAAACACATATCATGTGGTGAATAAAAATATAGCTCCAAGTAAATTACCGATGGAAGTGGACGAAAGAGGGGATGCCTTCCGGGGCATCCCCAAGCTTTGACTTTTTGGTGTCCTTGGATTATCTTGGGGGTGCCATGGGCATCACCAATCTTAGGCTCTTGCCACTCCTTGTTCCATAATCCATTAAAAGAATTCACCCAAAACTTGAAAACTTCACAACACAAAACTCAACAGAAATCTCATGAGCTCCGTTAGAGAAAGAAAACAAAAGACTATTTCAAGGTACTGTAATGAACTCATTCTTTATTTATATTGGTGTTAAACCTACTGTATTCCAAATTCTCTATGGATTATAAACTATTTTACTATGCATAGATTCATTAAAATAAGCAAACAACACACGTAAAACAGAATCTGTCAAAAACAGAACAGTCTGTAGCAATCTGTAACTGATGCAAACTTCTGGAACTCTAAAAATTCTACCAATATAGGAAGTCCTGGACAATTTGTTTATTAAACAGAAGCAAAAAGAATTAACACAAAATCACATTCCTGTGATTTAACAAAATTATATTTGTGCGTGCAAGGTTTCTGTTTTTCAGCAGAATCAAATCAACTATCATCGTAGGTTATCCTATAGGTTCTACTTGGCACAAACACTAATTAAAAGATAAAACCACATCCAAACAGAAGCTAGATGGATTATTTATTCCTAAAAATAAGTAAAAACAAAAAAACACAAAATAAAATTGGGTTGCCTCCCAACAAGCGCTATAGTTTAACGCCCCTAGCTAGGCATAAAAGCAAGGATAGATCTAGGTATTGCCATCTTTGGTAGGCAATCCATAAGTGGCTCTCATGATAGATTCATATGGTAATTTTATTTTCTTTCTAGGGAAGTGTTCCATGCCTTTCTTTAAGGGAAATTGGAATCGAATATTCCCTTCCTTCATATCAATAATTGCACCAATCGTTCTAAGGAAAGGTCTACCAAGAATAATAGGACATGAAGGATTGCAATCTATATCAAGAACAATAAAATCTACGGGCACATAATTCCTATTTGCAACAATAAGAACATCATTAATTCTTCCCATAGGTTTTTTAATAGTGGAATCTGCAAGATGCAAGTTTAGAGAGCAATCATCAAAATCACGGAAATCTAGCAAATCACATAAAGTTTTGGGAATAGTAGAGACACTAGCACCCAAATCACACAAAGCATGAAACTCATAATCTTTAATTTTAATTTTAATAGTAGGTTCCCACTCATCATAGAGTTTTCTAGGAATAGAAACTTTCAACTCAAGTTTTTCTTCATAAGATTGCATCAAGGCATCAACAATGTGTTCGGTAAAAGCCTTATTTTGACTATAAGCATGAGGAGAATCTAGCATGGATTGCAAAAAGGAAATACAACCAATCAAAGAGCAATTTTCATAATTAAATTCCTTGAGATCCAAAATAGTGGGTTTAGCAACATCTAGGTTTTTATTTCTTTCAATCTCACTTTCATCAATTTCATCATCAAGATCTAGAAACTCCGAATTCTTAAAACACCTTCTAGGTAAAGGAAGATAATCTTCCGTTTCATCAAGATTCATATTGCAAAACAAAGATTTAATGGGGGACACATCAATAACTTTTAGATCTTCATCTTGATTTTCATAGGAATTGGAAGAATACGCTTTAATAAAGGCATCTTTGGAAGCACGCATCCTAGCGGTTCTTTCCTTGCACTCATCAATGGAAATTCTCATGGATTTGAGAGACTCATTGATATCATGCTTAGGAGTAATAGATCTAAGCTTTAAATAATCAATTTCAAGAGAAATTCTATCAACGTTCCTAGCCAAACCATCAACTTTAAGCAATTTCTCTTCAAGCAAAGCCTTAAAATTCTTTTGTGAATTCATAAAATCTTTAACACTACTCTCAAATTCAGAGGGCATATTATTAAAATTTCCATAAGAGTTGTTGTAGGAATTTCCATAATTATTAGAAGGATTACTAGGATAAGGCCTAGGATTAAAATTCCCTCTATACGCGTTGTTTCCAAAACTATTCCTACCAACAAAATTCACATCCATAGATTCATTATTATTCTTAAGTAAAGTAGACAAAGGCATATCATTGGGATCAAGAGGAGTATTTTTAGGAGCAAACATCTTCATAAGTTCATCCATCTTTTCACTCAAAACATTGATTTCTTCTATAGCATGCACTTTTTTACTAGAAGATCTTTCGGTGTGCCATTGAGAATAATTAGCCATAATATTATCAAGCAATTTTGTAGCATCTCCTAACGTAATTTCCATAAATGTGCCTCCCACGGCCGAATCTAAAAGATTTCTAGAAGCAAAATTCAATCCGGCATAAAAAATTTTATGATCATCCATAAATTCAAACCATGAGTAGGGCAATTGCGAAGCATTAATTTCATTCTTTCCCAAGATTGAGAAACATGCTCATGATCAAGTTGTTTAAAATTCATGATATCGTTCCTAAGAGTGATGATCTTAGAGGGAGGAAAATACTTAGAGATAAAGGCATCTTTGCACTTGTTCCAAGAATCAATACTATTTTTAGCAAAAGATGAAAACCAAACTTTAGCAAGATCTCTAAGTGAAAATGGAAATAACTTCAATTTGACAATATTTTTATTCGTATCTTTCTTCTTTTGCATATCACACAAATCAATAAAATTGTTTAGATGAGTAGCGGCATCTTCACTAGGAAGGCCGGCGAATTGATCTTTCATAACAAGATTCAGCAAAGCGGTGTTGATTTCACAAGACTCATCATTATTAAGAGGAGCAATCAGAGTACTAAGGAAATCATTATTATTGGTATTCGATAAATCACACAACTTGGTATTATCTTGCGCCATGGCAACAAGTAATCCAACACACAAGCAAACAGAAAGGCAATGGGAAAAAGGCAAACGGGAAAGAGAGGAGGAGATTGGGTAAGAGAGGGCGAATAAAATGGCAAGGGTGAAGTGGGGGAGAGGAAAACGAGAGGCGAATGGCAAATAATGTAATGCGAGAGATAGGGATTGTGATGGGTACTTGGTATAGTTGACTTGCTTGCGTGAGCCTCCCCGGCAACGGCGCCAGAAATTCTTCTTGCTACCTCTTGAGCACTGCGTTGGATTTCCCCGAAGAGGAGAGGATGATGCAGCAAAGTAGCATAAGTATTTCCCTCAGTTTTTGAGAACCAAGGTATCAATCCAGTAGGAGATCACGCACAAGTCCCTCGTACCTACACAAAACGATAGCTACTCGCAACCAACGTGATTAGCGGTTGTCAATCCCTTCATGGTCACTTACGAGGATGATATCTGATAGAGATGATAAATAATATTTTTGGTATTTTTGATAGATAGATGCAAAGTGAAAAGTAAAAAAGCAAAGTAAAAACAAAGCAAGTAAATAAAGTGATAGAGATTGATAAGATGAGAATAGGCCCGGGGGCCATAGGTTTCACTAGTGGCTTCTCTCAAGAGCGTAAGTATTCTACGGTGGGTGAATAAATTACTGTTGAGCAATTGACAGAATTGAGCATAGTTATGAGTATATCTAGGCAATGATCATGTATATAGGCATCATGTCCAAGACAAGTAGATCGAAACGATTCTGCATCTACTACTATTACTCCACTCATCGACCACTATCCAGCATGCATCTAGAGTATTAAGTAAAAACAGAGTAACGCCTTAAGCAAGATGACATGATGTAGAGGGATAAATTCATGCAATATTATAAAAACCCCATCTTGTTATCCTCGATGGCAACAATACAATACGTGCCTTGCTGCCCCTTCTGTCACTGGGAAAGGACACCGCAAGATTGAACCCAAAGCTAAGCACTTCTCCCATTGCAAGAACTACCAATCTAGTTGGCCAAACCAAAAAGGATAATTCGAAGAGACTTGCAAAGATAACTCAATCATACATAAAAGAATTCAGAGAAGAATCAGATATTTTCCATAGATAATACTGGATCATAAACCCACAATTCATCGGTCTCAACAAACACACCACAAAAAGAAGATTACATCGAATATATCTCCACGAGAGAGGGGGAGAACACTGTATTGAGATCCAAAAAGAGAGAAGAAGCCATCTAGCTACTAGCTATGGACCCGAAGGTCTGAAGTAAACTACTCACACTTCATCAGAGGGGCTATGGTGTTGATGTAGAAGCCCTCCGTGGTGGATGCCCCCTCCGGCGGAGCTCCGGAACAGGCCCCAAGATGGGATCTCGTGGATACAGAAGGTTGCAGTGGTGGAATTAGGTTTTTGGCTCATGTTCTGATCGTTTGGGGATACGTAGGTATATATAGGAGGAAGAAGTACGTCGGTGGAGCACCAGGGGGGCCACGAGGTAGGGGGCGCCCAGGGGGGCGCCCTCCACCCTCGTGACCGCCTCTGGCATTTCTTGGAGTAGGGTCCAAGTCTCCTGGATCACGTTCCGTGAGAAAATCACGTTCTCGAAGGTTTTATTCCGTTTGGACTCCGCTTGATATTCCGTTTCTTCGAAACACTGAAATAGGCAAAAAAACAGCAATTTTGGGCTGGGCCTCCGGTTAATAGGTTAGTCCCAAAAATAATATAAAAGTGGAAAATAAAGCCCAATATAGTCCAAAACAGTAGATAAAGTAGCATGGAGCAATCAAAAATTATAGATACGTTGGAGACGTATCACTGTCTTACCTGGAAGTTTCTCAGGTTGGGTGTAGCATATGTCGTGCTCGCTGTTGATGGTTGGTATGAACAAATCGATGAGAGACTGAAATCTCGTGCTGTCAGCACTCACTTTGGCCTCAAGGTGCTCGATCAGCTCCTGATCCGTGGGATCGAACTTGACGCCAGCCGGCAGGACCGGCCAATCCTTCTCCGACTTGCATTGGTAATTCTAGTTATATGGTACTCAATGTATGATCAATCGACTGTTTTAAGTGAATGATGAAAGATTTCAACAGATAAGTGGTACTCCAAATCTGAAGTCCAGAATACCCAAACACGCCGCCGGGATTCTTGTGTCACCTCACGCGCAGCGTGTTGTCACATCAATTCAATGTGTGGACATGATGAATAATTTGACCGACGTATACTAATACTGCTACTGTACTACTTACTAGTCGTATTTAGTGTCACAATTTATACATAGGTCTAACTAACAAGTATGCACTTGAAGCCTAACTGATATATATATATATATATATATATATATATATATATATATATATATATAAACACTATTCTGATCACGGGATCAGAATAATATTCTGATCACAACATGAACTTCCCGAGTAACGCGCCTAACCTTCCACGAGTACTAGGTTGAACTTCACCTAAAGAGTGTCCAAATGGGCTTGCCATATACGTTTGGAAAGCTATGGACACGACTATAATGACCCAAGTTAAATTTTTGACAAAATGTAAGCGGTTTAAGAGCAGTTTTGAAAACCGTTTTTCCTTCAAACAAAAAAGTGAATCGTATTTTTGATCGCATATCTAAACCGTCTATCGGAATGAGGCAAATAATATGGCATTAGAAAGCTGCTGCAAAATCGCTCCTTCCACATGTTGATAGTTTTCTGTAATTCCTTATGGTTAAAGAGTAATTTGGAAAATCGTAAAATTTTGTAAACCGAACAGCCGAATTCGTATTTTCGATGGTATTTCTAAACGGATAATCCAATTGAGGCAAATGATATGGCGTTAGAAAGCTTATGAAAATGCGCTACTTTTTTATGTTGAATATTTTTTCTAATTTTGAATGTTTTAAAAGAAATTTAGAAAACAATACAATTTCTAGCGAATTTGTATTTTCAAGCTAATTATTAAACCGTATGCCCGAACGCAGCAAATAATATGGCATTGGAAAGCATGAGGAAATGCGAAACTTTTTTGTATCTATTATTTCTCCCAACCTTATGGTTTTAAGTCAATTTGTAAAATGGCTAAAAATGTATTTTTGCCATAATTTCTACAAACTTTATCGGATTGGGGCAAATAATATACCCTTGAAAAGCTACGAGAAATGCGAAACTTTTTCATGTTGATGGTTTTCTCGGATTCCTAGTCGTTTTCAAGTAATTTTCAAAACGGCGAGATTATTCGTTCTGCCTCTATCGCGAAACAGATTCTTCGAAAATGCACTGTTTGAAGAACTTGAACTTCTCGACATGCCTATTTGAACTTCACTCTGTTTTTCACGTGCTTTTTTTACCCGTAGCCCTCCATCCACTCATCAGAACACTCACCGGAATTGAGCAAGTGATATACCAGTGGAAAGCTGCCGTGAACATGCAACTTTCCCGTGTTTATCGTTTTTTCATACCCGCGATGATTTTAATAGTTTTTCATCTGAAATTCATCCACTGTAGTAGTTGAACTTCCTACTATTTTCAGTTAACCTTCTGTGACGTATTTCCGTTTGTAATTTTCTCATCCATTCATCAGTATTACACAAATGATATTCCTTTTGTACAAATCACTCTCACAATAATTTTTTTAACTTTCTCCGATGAAGGACTTGAACTTATAACAACAAAACTTTTAGCCTTTGCTTTTTTATTCTTTTTTAATACAAAATGCACACCGTGTAGTACATGAACTTCTGGCAGTTATCAACCTGATCTTCTCCCGGTTACATGAAAATATTTGAGTTTTTTTTATGAATTTTTAATCTGATTTTCTTAATCTTTTTTATGAATTTTGAAGTTCTCTATTTTTAATAGTTCAACTTCTTGTTATTTTATTTTTGAACTTCTTATTTCCATTCTTTAATAACGAGGAAAATCTGAGTTTTATATAATCATCGAACTTCTCCATCTTTTTAATATGGACTTCCTGGTTTTATTTCTTAATACTTTTTTTATGAAATTTTGAAGCGCTCTATTTTTAGAAGTTAAACTTCTTGTAATTTTATTTTTAAACTTCTTGTTTCCTTTTTTTAATAACAAGGAAAATCTGAGTTCTCTATAATCATCGAACTTCTCAATCTTTTTAATATGGACTTTTTGATTTTATATCTTAATACTTTTTAATGAATAAAAATATTTTAAGACACCAAAACAACATTTTTGTGTGTGTGTGTTTGCATTGGTTTGCACATCAAACCGCGTCATCTTTAGAAATTGAACTTCTCCTTTCTTTTTGTTTTTTTCAACATTGTTTAGCATGTCGAACCGCGTCACTTTAGAAATTGATCTTCTCCTTTCTTTTTGTTTTCTTTTAACATTGGTTTGCACGTCAAACCGCGTCATCTTTAAAAATTGAACTTCTCCTTTTCTTTTTGTTTTCTTTCAACATTGGTTTACATGTTGAATCGCGTCATCTTTAGAAATTGAACTTCTCCCTTTTCTTTTTGTTTTCTTGCATGTTTTACGTTGCATGTTTAAATTTATTTTGAACTTGCTGAGCTAACACACTTGGCCTTCTCGAACACAACATTTTGACCTTCGCAAAACATAAATTGAAGCCATACTTTTGACCTACACAGCATGTACAATTTTCTCCACTTTTTCAAGAATAAACACTGAATCGCCCCATTAGTTTGACATGAACTTCTATTGCACATTTTCAAATCGTTAGTTTAATTTTTCTTTTTCAAAAGCACACTGAGCTTTTTATTATGTTTTGTGGCAAGTAGCATGATCATTTTTTTTGTTCGTGTAGAAAAGCATTTGTGTTCGTCCTGCCACTAGTTTTTCACTCGACCTGCCATGAACATTTTGTTCGACCTACACATGGCGCAATCCAGGGGGAGCCAAATTGGCACGGCTCGAAAGCATGCCCGGAGGATTGACGTTGCATCTGCCACGCTGGGCAGCGTCGTTTCGACCTGTTGAACACCGACCGAAGGAGGAACCTACCGTTGCCACTCAGTTGCTGCTGGATGTGCCACCTAACTATAGATCGAGTTCAAACATGATGGCAAACACGATGTTGTTTTTGCCTCTCTTTTTTAACATGTAATTGAAGGTCGGTGTCTCGCACTAAAATATCGAACCGCGCAATTATTTAAATTTGAACTTCTAGGTATTTTTGAAATGAGGGGAAATAGGTTTTTATAATTGGTTTCTTCCTTTCTATAATTTGGACTTTTTTTATTTCCTTTAGTAACCAAAAAATTGTACTTTTGTAATAAATATTGAACCGGTCCATTATTTAAGACTGAACTTCTATATTTTTTAGGAACGATGAAAATCCTTTTTTCTCAATTTTGAACTGCTCTATTTTTATAATTTGAACTTCTTGTTTTTCTTTTTAGAATGGTGAAATATCTACTTGAAAGTGCTATGTTATTTCTGAACTACTCTATTTTTATGTTTATTTTGTTTAGAAATGGTGAAATATCCGCTTGAATATCTATTTTTCCTTTTTAAATTGAACTTCTAGGTTTATTATTTAGTAACAGGGGAAATCTTTTTAGTTTTTAATAAACATTGAACTGCTTTTCTTATTTTCATTTGAACTTCTAGATTTTTTTAGAAAGGGGGGGAAACATTCTTAGAAATTCTAACTACTCTATAGTAATTAAACAACTCTGTTTATTTAATTTGAAGTTATTGGTTTTGTAATAAACATCGACCTTCTATGTTATTTAAATTTGAACTTCTAAGTTTTTTTCGAAACAAGGAACCCCTTATTTGTAAACATTTTGATTTTTTCCTTTCTTTTTAATTTGTACTTCTTTTTGGGGGTTTCGAATGACATATTTTTTTGGATGTGTGCATATGTTCAAAAACAAGATTTTTTTACATGAGTTTGAGGGAGGCCAATACAAAGACATATTTTACATTATGTTTTCTAGAACTTCCAACTGATTTGTTCTTTTAAACTCCATTCCTTCCGCGTTTTCACTGTTTGAAGTTTGCTACAATTTATTTATGAGAACTTCGCTAAAATGATAAAAATAGGAGAACATTTTTGTGAAGTAATAAACGTCTCATTTTGTTCATATACGAATTTCTCGTGTTTTATAATTAAATTACCAAGTTCTTTAAAGGTTTCTATTTTGACGCATAGCAAATTATTTGCTGCTTTTTATATAGTGGATCGAACGTAGTTTAGTAACTGAACTTCAATGTTTTTTCAAACATCATGGAACCTATGTTTACAAAAGTTCGTACTCATATATTTGAACTTGTGTATGAATACAAAACGAATACATGGAGTGGTTAAAGCCATAAACAGGTTGGCTTACAAGTGTGGGGGTGCATAGAAGAAAGCTTTATTTTTCAAAGAAAACAGTTGTAGCCTACATGGAGCTTTCCCCTAGCCGTGAACACTAGCCTGAAACTGACCACATGCACGAAGAAAATGTTCAGAGAATTAAAGCCATAGCTTGAAGATGAAAGTTCAGAGGAAAATGCCATCGTTTTTCTCATTCTCTATCGGTAGAAGTACAAATGCACATGTAGATGAAGTGACAAGTCTAATTATTCCCGTAGCCTTCATGGCCCGTCATGGAGTTCCGGCGGACGCATTCCAGTAAATGGTAGCGGGAGGAGCTACGGGAAAAGCCGAGCGGCACGCTGCCGGCGTCTCGTGAAGGAACTACGCGAGCAAGCGGACGATGAGACACTGCACGTGCAGACAACGTTGGACTCCAGGAGGACGAGGGTCGCGCGGGATTGATGCACCAACATGGATTGAGGCCGGCAGGACGCTGTTGGCGCAACACTGATCTAACTCGACGCACGCTTGGGAGGGGGACGCTCGCCACTGTCGGGAGGAGTCTCGAGGAAGGAAGATGCCATACAGTTGGAAGTCCAAGAAAGAGGCGCCATGTCGGGCGTGTGCAAGACCAAGGGAACGACACAAGGTGGTTCAGCGGCCCCTGGCGGACGGCGGTGGAGACAACAACTCCATTGGCCGCGAGCGGGGCGGGGGGGCTGATCCGCGCGGTGGTGAGTCACGGCGGGAGCAGCGTTGGGGAGGCGGGGATGGGGGAGACGGAGGCTGGTGGCGATGTGGGCGCTGGTAGCGAAGATCGACAACGAGTGAGGCCGGCCGGATCGGGACGCAGGGGCTGCGCGGTGGCCTGATTCAGCCGCAAGGCGGCGCATGGGCCAGATCCAGGCGCGGGGGGGGCGGGGGGACGGTGTGGGTGCTGGGTTCAGGCGTTGGGCAGCTTGACTGCGGCTGGAAGGCAGCTGGCGGCGGCCCGCGGTGGAGGGTGGTGCCTGGTGTGGGGTGGTCGTTACTCCAGGAGGAGCTCATATATATATATATATATATATATATATATATATATATATATATATATATATATATATATATATATATGGCTTCTACACAGCATCTCCATCATCATTATCAGTACATCCTACGCAGGTGAGTTAGGATGCACTTGATCCCAGGAAGGTATCTATCCTTCAAACCAGAGGAGTGCTTCAAACTAACAACAGTACATAATATTCAACAGAAGAGGGTCGCGCTACAGCAGCAGAATACATGGCTCAGTCTAGATATCAGCACGAATCAAGTTGTGCATATTTGCTGTTGGCATGAACCACAACGCCGCATGTCGGGTTTACAAAAGCCATCCATCGCATGGAAGCTTGATGCCTTTCACACACTGAAGATTATCTGGCAACAAGTTGTGTCGACGAATCTCTGGATATGGTGATTCATGAAACCCATGGTATGATGTGTAAACACAGCCCCCCCCCCTCGCGAATGGAAGTTGCATAGCACGGTAATCATCGCCGGTGATATGATCAATGATTGCTTGCATGATCGGTTAATTGAGCCCGAGAAACAAGGAGTGGTCGCCGAGGCTTTAAACCCGCCTCCAATTGAATACGCATGGCCCAACGGAGCTGGGATCTTTCTCGAATACGAAGCAGCCATAGCCATCAATGTCACGAACGCCCCACGCATTGTACCGCATGTGGTTTGATGTAATGGTTTGGTCAATTTGGTACGTGCGAATGAGTATCAAATGACCGCCGTCAGCTGAATGAGCGATAAACCACCACCCATCGGCTGGTATGATTCCAGTCCTGGAATCATGAAGGCCAGCGCATTTGCATCTGCTGCAACAATTCAAATTGGAGACCAAAAGGATAAAAATAAACAATCATGTTCAAAGTATGTGTGGAATTAAGATTATTATAACAGTGACACATATCATAGATAGAGAATTGCAATGCCATGGTCATAATCATACCCGAAGTTAAAAAAATAAGCCAATGGCTTTCATATTCTAGCAATATGTCATGGTTCAAACATCATGTAACAATGAGAGGAAAACCGCTATGATAGCGCCTACTCATATTCTACCATAGCACTTACTACTACTGTTCTCATATCAACTCTAAGCAATAACATGCGTTGTTATAAAAATCTTGTAAACGAGAGTAACATATAGCAATCATGATGTTATGCTCATAATATGTATTCTAACGATCATTAGATGCCAATTGTTCTCATATCAACTCTAACAATAACATGTGTGGTCATAAAAATCTAGGAAATGAGAGGAACACATAGCAATGATGTGGTTATAGACATGATATGCATTCTAAATTTGTAACAAATGAATAGGCAGTCATATTCGTAAGGTAAAGATGAGATGAGATAGAACAATTACACGACGATAGATTCCACCAGTATAGGCAGCCAATCTGTGCGTCGACCACGTAAACGATGCCATCATGCACTATAGCATCAGACAGAAACGTTGCCTCAACAGGATTGATGATGAGCCATAACCATGTATGGCGACCGGATTCCAGATAGACTAATCCCATGTTGAACAAGGCAATGAGCTTGTAATCCATGTAGTCTTCTGATGGTGTGGGCACTTCGCAGATTACAACTTTCTGCAAACAGAGGTCGAGCCAAAAGCTTGACGCGTCTCGTGCGTAGTAGGCAGGAGTGT
Source organism: Triticum aestivum (assembly GCF_018294505.1). Lineage (NCBI taxonomy): Eukaryota > Viridiplantae > Streptophyta > Magnoliopsida > Poales > Poaceae > Triticum > Triticum aestivum. Next base: position 219,107,528 of record NC_057801.1, on the reverse strand, counting down.
CCGGCGGGCCGTGAGGCTCGATGGCGGCGGTATCCAACGATGGAAGGGTGATCTCTCGCTGGGCGTAGATATCCACGAGACGCCACAGACTACCGGTGTGGTAGATGAGGACGATCCAGTTGGCCTTCATGCCCACCCAATAGTGGCCGCGCATGAAGGACAGGTGGACGGGTAGTGGTAGCATGTCGAGCGGAACCACGGCAACCTCCGTAGGATCGTCAAGTCGGTGTCTAGACCACCTGCGAGGATCGGGCATCAGCAAGCAGGGTGTCTTGAAAAGAGCCGGCCGGTTGCAGACGAGTAGACGGTACAAAGACACCGAGCATACGGCCAGACGGATGGTGCTGAGTAGGTCCATACGACTACAGATCTGCTCCAAGAGAACATCGGGGAGGGAAATCCAATCGCGGCTCTGCGTGTCAGTCGGTTCTGCCATTGGGGTTTTCGGTGCCTGCGAGCCAGCGGGGAAGTGGATTCGGGCAGGTGAGCAAAGAAGCTTCTCCTCGTGTGGCCGAGCGGTGAGCGGGGGGGATATGGTACGCGCGAGCTACCAAGGAAGATGGCACGGGCGGGCGAGCAGTGAGCGGGGGTAAATGGTGCGCGGCCGACGATGGGGAAGAGAGGAGGAAGAAGAGTGGAAGACGGGGAAGAAAGTGCATTAAATCTCAATTCTACTAGTACTACTACCAGGATATACCGTCCTTCGGAGTGTAAATAGTTACACCGATGACATGTGGGTCTACCACAAGAGGGTCCATATGTCAGTTAATGGAGGACAGAGGTGCGTAGGCATATTTGCGGAAGCGTGCTCTACTGGCAAACATGATGGCAGTACTGGGTAAGGCTGATTTAGTAACAACAACATGCTAGTTCATCTTATTAATTACGTGTCCCATCTGCTGCAGCGTGTATTGTCACTTCACTGCAAAAACTAGTTGAATAGTTCTCTCTGACCGAGATGGGGAATAATGGATCGCGAGGACTTCCTTTCTACAGTATCCCTATGCCTCTACGCTCACTTCACTCATTTTGCTCCATACCTAGTCACTTGTTGAAATCTGTAGAAAGACAAATACTCCATATTTGGGAGCGGAGGGAGGCTTTTACTCCGTACTATTTGGGAACAGAGGGAGTATCACCATATGAAGGGAACAGAGGAAGCTTGAAATATGAACATGTCAATGGCAGGGAGTAAGCCCCATGCATGCATGCATGCATGCATGCAACATGCAACACTCACACGTACACATGGACGCACGCAACACTCACGCACCCATGCGGCACACAGCACACGACGCAACACACACGCTCACGCTCAAGTGCTCAACCTACTCCCTACGTCCGTGAAAGACTGTACATTTAGAGATTTACACATTGACCAGGGCATAATTAACGCCCAAAAGTAGCAGACTTATGTGTGCATGCGACCATTGAGATATGAAGATTAAATGAAGCTTGTTGCATGCTGTAATTAAGGATAGACATGTAGCCTATACCTACAGCACAAGTTGGTGCATTAGTCAATCAATATCGATTTAGATTAAAGGCTAAATGCATTGGAACTGTAGATGTACATCATATACTACACTCTTTGTTTTGTAGCCGATGTACACTTTTTGTTGGAAGACCAAGGGAGGACACGTGCATGCACTCACATACACAGCCAGGGCGGTTCGCTCGCAAGGGTTGGACACGTGTCGTGCCCGCGTAAAGTTTTGTTTAACTGATTTATTTGCTCTGCCAACTGACAGGTGGGACCCAGAAACCAGGTGATTTAACCAGTCAACAAAATGCCACGTCGACTATGTGGCCAGTTAGTAGGGTGCAATACGGTGCTCTACAATGAGCTAGTGATCGTATAATCGCTGTAAACCTATATATAGTGACCGTAAAGAGCGTATTGTTACATATGTTGACCGCCGGTGTATTTTTCTCGTTTCGAATTAAGCCATATTAATCGGAAAGGACGCAATATGGACTACTATAATACTAGTACCGCTTTGATGTGTTCCGTCAACTCACCGAACAAGGAGAAGCATGCTTACTACGCCTCTCCCTCGCCCACGCGCGCGGTGGTTTGCAGGATGAGGAGAGGGTTTTGACTACATCGCCCTCTCCCTCTCCCTCTCCCTCACCCTCGCCCTCGCGATGGACGTGCAGCAGTTCAATCGGTGTCAGACTGCCAGAAGCATATTGTACTGTAGTATCATCATTGTTGGACCTTCTGAAGAGGCGAAGAGCCAAGTGCAAGGTTCACACGAGTATGAACTGTTGAACCTCCCGAAGAGGCAAAGAGCCAAGCGCAAGGTTTTGTAGGAGTTGTCATCCTAGTAGGAGTGTACTACAACTATAGTGAACGATGCTGCTGTATGATGCCGCCACGTCACGTATATCCAAAGCTGTGCCACCTTTTTTTCTCAAAGAGCGTGTTGGAGCCCATGCAACAACCACACAAGTTGCACGTACACATAACACATTTACTAGTAATAAATTCTAAAGGACAAATGCCAGTATGCCACACAAGTTCATCTCCAATTCATGTGATAAATTTGTGCACGACTAGTCTACATATATTCACAGCGCTACCGTTCACAATTACCGTACTCCACTTACACGTTATAGATGGGCTACATGCATGTCCTCCTCCAGGTTGCAGTCCCAGGTGTTCTTCATGGATGGCATGATCCATAGCGGTGGGCAACGAGAATCATTGTCACAGCTTTCTAGTCCGGTTCCACACGATGGAGACTCATCCAAGCTGAAGTGGCATAAATCAGGGATAGCGTGTCCCAGCATGTTGTTCATCCGGTGGTGCGCAATGAAGACACAACCATGCTTCATGAACGGCAGGCCTTCCGTGTCGTGCACGGAAGGTGGCATACGCTTCACAATGGGGTAGCTGTCCCCGATGAAAAGTGAGTACTCTCCAAGAGTGTTCCTCGGCACCCACATAGCATCACGGGGGTCGAACTCGGCGTCGTTCATCTGGTACACGCGGCATCCCAGATCTGGACACATGGTGACGTACATAGTCAAGGTCCATGCATAATAATGTTGTGCTCAAATATGGTGGTCAGTAATACTCTGCAGCAAATAGTACTACTCCGGTATAGAGGAAGTAAAATAACCGGCTTATTATATATAGCCACTCTTGGCTACATGGATGAGATAGTAAGACATGGAAAAACAAAAATGGTGGTAGCTAGTGGGTTCAAGTCTTCAAGGGCCTAGCTAGCTATGCGCGTCCTCCAAGGTAAAAAGTACTCCTACTAGTACTACTAAGTATACTACTAGTACAACAATGAAAGAGAAGGCGAGGGGGTTAAAAAATGGAATACCTGGGTAGATGGTGACTAAGGGAGTCCTGGACTGGGGGGTGTCCGGACAGCCGGACTATCATCGTCCGCCGGACTCCAAGACTACGAAGATACAAGATTGAAGACTCCGTCCCGTGTCCGGATGGGACTTTCCTTGGCGTGGAAGGCAAGCTTGGCAATACGGATATGTAGATCTCCTACCATTGTAACCGACTCTGTGTAACCCTAGCCTCCTCCGGTGTCTATATAAACCGGAGGGCTTTAGTCCGTAGGACACAACATCCATTACAGCAATCATACCATAGGATAGCTTTAGGGTTTAGCCTCCTTGATCTCATGGTAGATCCACTCTTGTACTACCCATATCATCAATATTAATCAAGCAGGATGTAGGGTTTTACCTCCATCAAGAGGGCCCGAACCTGGGTAAAACATCGTGTCCCTTGTCTCCTGTTACCATCCGCCTAGACGCACAGTTTGGGACCCCCTACCTGAGATCCGCCGGTTTTGACACCGACATTGGTGCTTTCATTGAGAGTTCCTCTGTGTCGTCACCGATAGGCTCGATGGCATCTTCAATCAACAACGCTGTCCAGGGTAAGACTTTTCTCCCCGGACAGATCTTCGTATTCGGTGGCTTCGCACTGCGGGCTAATTCTCTTGGCCATCTGGAGCAGATCGAAAGCTACGCCCCTGGCCATCAGGTCAGATTCGGAAGCCTAAACTTCACAGCCGACATCCGCGGGGACTTGATCTTCGACGGGCTCGAGCCAAAGCCAAGCGCACCGCACTGTTGCGATGGGCATGATCTAGCTCTGCCGCTGAACAGAGCCTTGGTGGCCGCATACGAATCCGCTTCGGCCCTTAGTCCGGAGCCGATCGCCCAGATCGAGGATCGGTGGATGGACACCACCTCGGGGGCTTCAACTTCCACGGCGATGGAGCCGAACACTAACCTTGTCCCTTGCGAAACTCGTGATTCCGAGGTGCCGGACTCCGGACCTCCTGCGCCCCTGCCAATCGAATCGGATTGGGCGCCGGTTATGGAGTTCACCGCCATGGACATCTTCCAATACTCGCCCTTTGGCGACATCCTAAATTCGCTAAAGCATCTCTCGCTATCGGGAGAGTCCTGGCCGGACTATGGCCAGGATCGTTGGGATACGAACAACGAAGAAATTCAGAGCCCACCCACCACCCACTTTGTAGCCACTGTCGACGATCTTACCGACATGCTAGACTACGACTCCGAAGACATCGACGCTATGGACGACCAGGCTGGAGACGAACAGGAACCAGCGCCTACAGGGCACTGGAAGACCACCTCGTCATACGACATATACATGGTGGACACCCCAAAGGATGGGGACGGCGAAGAAGTAGCGGAGGCAGATTCCTTAAAGAAACAGCCCAAGCGCCGGCGTCAGCGGCGCCGCTCTAAATCCCGCCACAGCAAGAATGGAGATTCCGGCACATGAGATAATAATACCCCAGAGAGTGCCGAAGATAATCCCCTCCAGCAAGACTCAGCGCAGGAGGACGCAGAAGCAAACCCCCACAAGAGGGCGGCAGACGAAGAGGTCGAGGATTATAACTATATACCTCCCTCCGAAGACGAGGCAAGCCTCAACGACGACGAATTCGTCGTGCCCGAGGATCCCGTCGAACAAGAGCGTTTTAAACGCAGGCTTATCGCCACGGCAAATAGTCTAAAGAAAAAGCAGCAGTAGCTTCAAGCTGATCAGGACCTGCTGGCCGATTGATGGACCGAGGTCCTCGCGGCCGAAGAGTTTAAACTTGAACGCCCCTCCAAAAGCTACCCCAGACGCAAGTTGCTCCCCCGATTAGAGGAGGAAGCATACATACCTTCATCACCAGCGCACGATACGGCCGACCGACCACCCCGTGGTCGCGACAGAGAGGCATCCAGACCCTCCACAAAGACCGTACCCCGGCATCGCTCCAAAAGTACGAAGCCAAGAGGGAACGCGCCGGACTTGCGAGACGTATTGGAGGACAAAGCAAGACAATCCAGATCCATCTACGGATCACGAGGGCGCCCCACGACCCACGACGAATACCATCGCGCCGGATACAATAACCCCGGCCGGGCCGAATACAGCAGACAACGCTCTCTCGAGCTGCGTCGTGATATTGCTCAATATAGAGGCGCCGCACACCCGCTATGCTTCACTGACGAAGTAATGGATCATCAAATCACTGAAGGGTTTAAACCCGTAAACATCGAATCCTACGACGGCACAACAGACCCCGCGGTTTGGATTGAAGATTATCTCCTTCACATCCATATGGCCCGCGGCGACGATCTCCACGCCATCAAGTACCTCCCACTCAAGCTTAAAGGACCAGCTCGGCATTGGCTTAACAGCTTGCCCGCAGAGTCAATTGGGTGTTGGGAAGACCTGGAAGCCGCATTCCTCGACAATTTCCAGGGCACGTATGTGCGGCCACCAGACGCCGATGACCTAAGCCACATAATTCAGCAGCCAGAGGAATCGGCCAGACAATTTTGGACACGGTTCTTGACAAAGAAAAACCAAATCGTCGACTGTCCGGATGCAGAGGCCCTCGCAGCCTTCAAACATAACATCCGCGACGAGTGGCTAGCCCGGCACCTGGGACAGGAAAAGCCGAAATCCATGGCAGCACTCACATCATTAATGACCCGCTTTTGCGCGGGAGAGGATAGCTGGCTAGCTCGCAGCAACAACCTTAATAAAAATTCTGGCAGTCCGGATACTAAGGACCACAACGGCAGGTCACGTCGAAACAAAAACAAACGCCGCATTAACAGCGACGATAAGGAGGATACGGTAGTCAACGCCGGATTCCGAGGCTCTAAACCCGGTCAGCGGAAGAAGCCATTCAAAAGAACCACTCCGGGTCCGTCCAACTTGGACCGAATACTCGACCGCTTATGCCAGATACATGGCACCCCCGAAAAGCCAGCCAATCACACCAATAGAGATTGCTGGGTGTTCAAGCAGGCAGGCAAGTTAATTGCCGAAAACAATGACAAGGGGCTAAACAGCGACGACGACGAGGAGACCCGACCGCCGAACAATAGAGGACAGAAGGGTTTCCCCCCACAAGTGCGGATGGTGAACATGATTTACGCAACTCATATACCCAAAAGGGAGAGGAAGCGCGCACTAAGGGACGTCTATGCGATGGAGCCAGTCGCCCCGAAGTTCAATCCATGGTCCTCTTGTCCGATCACTTTCGATCGAAGAGACCATCCGACCAGCATACGCCATGGCGGATTCGCCGCATTGGTTTTAGACCCAATTGTCGATGGATTTCACCTCACGAGAGTCCTGATGGACGGTGGTAGTAGCCTGAACCTGCTTTATCAGGATACAGTGCGCAAGATGGGCATAGACCGCTCAAGGATTAAACCTACAAAGACAACCTTTAAAGGTGTCATACCAGGTGTGGAAGCCAATTGTACGGGCTCAGTCACACTGGAAGTGGTCTTCGGATCCCCGGATAATTTCCGGAGCGAAGAGTTAATCTTTGACATAGTCCCATTTCGCAGCGGCTATCACGCTCTGCTCGGACGAACCGCGTTTGCAAAGTTCAACGCGGTCCCGCATTATGCATACCTCAAGCTCAAGATGCCAGGCCCTCGTGGAGTCATCACGGTCAACGGAAATACGGAACGCTCCCTCGGAACGGAGGAACATACAGCGGCTCTCGCGGTAGAAGTACAGAGCAGCCTTTTAAGGCAATTTTCGAGTCCGGCCGTTAAACGGCCGGATACAGCAAAACGCGCCCGAAGCAATACCAACCAAGACAACCTGGCACGATCAGAGCACGCGTCGCAATGCGGCCCTAACCCCCGCCCTCACATGATTGCAAGAACAACCCTCCGCGTACATCATTACGCTTTGGAGATACCATGGACGCAGGGGATCACAATGGACCCAGAGTATGGCTCGACCACACCAGGGGCTCGCAAGTGTGCCCCCTTTTTTTATTATTGTTTTCCTTCTTTGTATACACAGGACTCCGTTAACCAGAGGCCCTGTCCGGCGGTGAACCTGCCGAACTCACGATGCAACAGCCAGGGAAGAAAGAAGGCTGCGACGAACACTCAGGTGGTCTCAATTACGAGCATTAAATTCGATTATATACACCAAGTCCGCAGCTCATCCCTGGAGGGGGACATGTTTAATTAGTCCAAATCCCTTGCTTATTGCACTATTTGTATCAGTCCGCACTCATAGCAGACTTCCTTTAATATATAATGCAGCACTTTTCGACTGCAATTACATTACTTTATATATGTGTGTGTATATATATATATATATATATATATATATATATATATATATATATATATATATATGTTCATTACAGGACATCTTGCACCCGTATATTTTGGTACGGTCTAATACACCAGGGGCTTATGTTCCCCACATTATGGTGTGATAAGTCCGAACACTTTCACAAGTGCGGCACCCCGAACTTATAGCATTATATGAATCGGCTCCGAATCATGTCTTGGGTCAATAGTTGGGTTTGCCCGGCTCCCACGTTTTGGTGCCTTACGTTTCGTTCTGTCGGCTAAGGTGGCACTGGGAGAACCACTGCGATTGTGCCCCGGTTGAGCCGGGTGAGCGCCTCAGTGGAGAAAGCTAAAACTGACCGACATGATAAGGCGAGAGATTGGTCGCTGTTCGAGAGGTCTTTTCGAGTCCTTAAAGACTCACGCCGCTTCGAGCGAAGTTCCGTATAAATGTCCAACGAAGGCGTGGATAGCGCCCCGGATTCGGTCTTCCGAATACCAGGGGCTTCGCCGAAATTTAAAATTATAGAATTCTATGGCTAAGTGAGAGTGTTCAAGCATTATAAGTCTGGTTGCCTTGATCGTTGTGTTGAGTGCCTCCCTAGATGGACCCAAAAATGGGAACAAGAGTGCTCAAATTTATCCCGAACACCCCAGCACTCGCGGCTCGGGGGCTGAAGCCAACGACTTGCCATCTCTCAGATTTTATAAACGGCCGCACAGAAGGTAATATTTTAAATTAAACAAGAGTTGCTTAATGCGCATATGAACAAAGTTTTCAGCGCACAGGATAATACATAGCGAGTTTACTCAAAAATTTACATCTCTGGGGCATTCATCCGCAATATCGTGGGCTCCCTTCAGGACAGTTTTATAATACATTTCGGGCGTACGATACTCCTTGCCCGGTGGCGGCGGATCGGTGAGAAGCTTCTCCGCATCCAGCCTGCCCCAGTGCACCTTTATGCGGGCAAGGGCCCGACGAGCACCTTCGATACAGGCGGAGCGCTTGATGACCTCCACCCAGGGGCACGCATCCACCAGCCGCCGCACGAGGCTGAAGTAGCTCCCAGGCATGGCCTGTCTAGGCCACAGCCGGACTATAAGGCCCTTCATGGCCTCCTCAGCTACCTTGTGGAGTTCGACCAGCTGCTTCAGCTGGTCGCTTGGGGGCACCGGATGGCCGGCCTCAGCGTACTAAGACCAGAAGACCTTCTCCGTTGAGCTCCCCTCCTCGCCACGATAGAATGCGCCGGCATCGGACACACTACGCGGCAGATCTGCAAACGCCCCTGGAGAGCTCCGAATGCGGGTAAGTGTCAGGTAGTTTACATTAACATGCTTGCTTTGCATGAAAAATGCCTTACCCGCCGCTATCTTCTTTACATCTTCAACCTCCTGAAGGGCCTTACGGGCCTCAGCCTTGGCGGACTTGGCACTTTCGAGAGCCGAGGCAAGCTCGGACTCTCGAGTCTTGGAGTCACGCTCCAAGCTCTCATGCTTCTCCATGAGAGCCTGGAGCTCTTGCCGTACTTCCGCCACCTGTGCCTCCTGCTTTTCTCGCTCTGCCCGTTCTGCGGCCACACTGCGTTCGGCCGTGGACACAGCCTCCTTCAGGGCTGCCACCTCGTTCGTGGCCCCTGCAATACCCATATTATCCTTGTTAATTATATTGCAACCAAAATCCTTTTCTGTAAGGTAACTATTCAAAGTGGTGTTACTCACCTTCTTTGTCCTCGAGCTGCTTCTTGGCATGGCCGAGCTCTTGCTCGGACCGCTCGAGATCCTGCTTCAACGCACCAACCTCCGCAGTCAGTGCGGCAGAGGTCAGCAGCACAGCCTGCAAACCCGTATTGACATATTTTAAGCAACCCTGCGTATATCTTCTTAGATCCTCAGTCTGGCTTTTCTTTCCGAACACCGAACTGAGCATCAGGGGCTACTATCTATGCGGTATTACATTACATAATTATAACTTCTTACCTCAAAGCCTGTTAGAAGGCTGTTGCAGGCTTCGGTCAGCCCGCTCTTGGCGAGCTGAACCTTCTGAATCAACGCACTCATGATAGTGCGGTGTTCTTCCTCGATGGAAGCGCCTTTAAGCGCCTCCAACAAGTTGTCCGGCGCCTCCGGTTGGACGGAGGCCGCCGGTGTCACAGTCTTGCCCTTCTTTCGAAGGGGCCGCCTGCCGGACTCTGGAACTGCTGCAGGTTCCGATGTAGAGTCCGGCGCAAAGTCCGGGAGGCTGCCTGGCGGCGCCTCCGGAGCCTCCACCAGATGGGTCCCTCTCTGGGATCCCACCTCGGCGTCCTCATCGGCGCGGGGGGTAGAAGCAGTCGGAAGTGAATCCACATCCGACGGGGCCAACGACCCGCTCGATGAAGCAGGGAGATCATCATCGGCCGGACTGCGGACAGTATGCGGCATTAGTAGGACACTAGGTGACGCGAAAGAAATTGCATATCAGGGATTTGGATAGTTACGATCTCGCCGGAGGCCTGGCCCTTGAAGGCCACTCCTCCCCGCCAACGATGGTGTTGGCGGAACTGTCCGGGGGAATAGTTCTCCCCCTCTTGGACCCTTCAACCTCCCCTATCGAGGAAGCCTTCCTCTTCCTCTCTCCCTCCTCCGGGAGAGAGTCTTCTTACTCCTCCTCGTCTTCGGGGGAGGAGTCCGCCTCGTCGTTGGACGCTTGATTGCGGGAACTCTTTCAAGTTCCCGTGGCCACCTTCTTGGCCATCTTCTCCGGCACCACGTGCGGTGCCGAAACCAGCAGCCCTGCTAGAAGGGCGTTCACTGGGTCTTCTGGCATCGGAGCCAGACAGATGAGCTGCTCGGCCTTCTCCATCCATTCCTGCCAAAGGAAAAGAGAGATTGAAACCCTCTTAGAATCAATCTGTTTACCACAAGTGTTCCGTAAAGGGGTTGAATAACTTACCTCGTCAGCTAGATGTTGCGAGCGAAATCCACGATCTTCTGTCGCGGATGCGAGGGCTTCGGCGCCCTTAAACAGCACCCTCCAGGCGCCTTCATACGTCGTGTCAAAGAGCCCGCTTAGCGCCTGGTGCTGTTCCGGATTAAACTCCCACAGATTGAATGCCCGTTCTTGGCATGGGAGAATCCGGCGGATGAGCATGACTTGGACCACGTCGACGAGCCTGAGCTTATTGCTCACCAGCTTCTGGATACAGGCTCGGAGTCCCGTCAGCTCCTTCGGATTGCCCCACAACAAGCCCTTCTCTTTCCAGGAGGTGAGCTGCGTGGGGATGCCAGATCTGAACTCGGGGGCCGCCGCCCACGTGGGTTCGCGCGGCTTGGTGATGTAGAACCACCCCGATTGCCACCCCTTAACAGAGTCCACGAAGGCCCCTTCGAACCAAAGGACGTTGGGCAACTTGCCCAACATGGCGCCTCCGCATTCTGCTTGCGTGCCCTTCACAACCTTCGGCTTGACGTTGAAGGTCTTGAGCCACAGGCCGAAGTGGGGATGGATGCAGAGGAAGGCCTCGCACACGATCATGGAAATCCAGGCCGTAATAGAACATGAGCCCCCGGACGAAAGGGTGCAGTGGAAAGCCCAGTCCGCGGAGGAAGTGGGGAAGGAAGACGACCCTCTCATGGGGCCCAGGGGTAGGGATGAGCTGCCCCTCGTCGGGCAGCCGGTGCGCAATATCGCTGGAAAGGTATCCGGCGGTGCGCAGCTTGGTGATGTGCTCCTCCTTGACGGTGGAAGCCAACCACTTGCCTCCCCCTCCGGACATGGTCGGGGAAAGTTAAGACGAGATGCGCGAGCTTGGGCGTTGGAGCTTGAGTGCGCGGAGGTGGATGAGCAAAGGAGGAAGAAGGCGTGGGTGAAAAGGTGAATCCTTATCCCTTATATAGGCAGGGCGAAGACTATGCGCCCCCCACCAGCCTGGTGAAACTCGCTTATCTCCCAAGCGCCACCATCAATGGCGCGGTTGGGTTACCCACGTCCGTATTGATGAGAATCCCGGAATAAGGGGAACATGATCTCTGCTTCGACAAGACGTGCCAAGGAAACCGCTTCGCTAAACGTGCTGAGGTGGTATAATAAAAAACGATTCAAGTAAAAGCCTGGTAGCGGTGTGATGTCGTGCCGCATAATACGTCAGCAGATTGGACTTGTGTACATTTTATTCTCTCTACGGTGGAATGTGGAATTTATTTTGCAGAACCGGACACTATCCTGGTGTTCATGATCTTCTCTGGATTATTCAAGGGAGGAACCCGCCTTGCAATGCCGAACATTATGCGCGCCGGACTTATCGTCATTGAAGCCTGGTTCAGGGGCTACTGAGGGAGTCCTGGACTGGGGGTGTCCGGACAGCCGGACTATCATCGTCCGCCGGACTCCAAGACTACGAAGATACAAGATTGAAGACTCTGTCCCGTGTCCGGATGGGACTTTCCTTGGCGTGGAAGGCAAGCTTGGCAATACGGATATGTAGATCTCCTACCATTGTAACCGACTCTGTGTAACCCTAGCCTCCTCCGGTGTCTATATAAACCGGAGGGCTTTAGTCCGTAGGACACAACATCCATTACAGCAATCATACCATAGGCTAGCTTTAGGGTTTAGCCTCCTTGATCTCGTGGTAGATCCACTCTTGTACTACCCATATCATCAATATTAATCAAGCAGGACGTAGGGTTTAGCCTCCATCAAGAGGGCCCGAACCTAGGTAAAACATCGTGTCCCTTGTCTCCTGTTACCATCCGCCTAGACGCACCGTTCGGGACCCCCTACCCGAGATCCGCCGGTTTTGACACCGACAGTGACGGTCCGATCGTGGTAGATTGTGTGACCATGTTGCACATCAGTGGTACCATGGGTAACGACTGCTAAGATAGTTGATCCCAATATGCCAAAGTCAACTACAAGGTTCCATGTTAGACCGAATCGCGGATGCAAATGCACATCCAGGATCGGCGATCTTATTTTGATCGGGGATGACTGGTCCCTGCAAAATAATGGAGTACCGTTAGGGATGCAAATGATGGTTTGTGCATTCCGTTTGTAATCTCCCATACCGTAGGATCTCAACCAGATGAAACAAGTCCCCTGGCTTATCACCACGAAGATGCGGCCTAGATGGCGCACGGCGTCTTCGAACGTGTAGGGGTACAAATCTGCCGCCGCCAACATGCGCCAGCCTCTGCCGTTACTGTGTCTTCCATTGATGGCAATCCTTATGTCGAACACCGCGATGAGATAGTAATCGTCGTAGCCGCGTCGCTTTGTTGGCGTGTCCGCAATTTCTATCTTCTTCAATCTCATGTAGGCATCATCATATGTATTCAAGCCCAGCCAGTCCGAAAGGCCGATCCCAATGGTGGAGAAGGGGTCTACTGGAACGGCCGCACTGCTGTGGATGTTGTGCAAAATGATGGTGGTATCCGGCCGGAGGTATGCAAGCCAATCTTTGTTGGCACCGACCCAGACCTATATATAAGACGGTGGGCAGCGGAGAAATTATGGGATGGAAATGGAATAACTAAGTACTACATGATCAAACTACATTACTGACCTGCTCATCGAACAAAATCCGACTACCTCTCAACGTCGGCAACTCTAGTGGAGTCAATGTGCAACCATATCCAGGGAGCAGTGGACTGTTCGAAGGATTGTCCCATTGAAGAACCTTCTACTCAAGGATGCATGGAAGACCAACAAGCATGGCCTTTTCCCAAGCCTGTTTAAGCAGTGTCTTAAAAAAGTTGGTGCAGGAAGCACCGAGTCTTGCGGCGGTGAGGACGTCGGAGCGGCGTGCGATTTCTCCCAGAGGATCGTCGTCCAAGGTCTCCCAGTCCCGACGAGGAGGAGAACCGCCTGGAGAATCCATGGGAGCAGCGACGAACTGCCTTCTCTTCGGGGGGAGGGAAACTGGCGAGGAGGAGATAAGAGCGTAGTAACCGCAGGGCCTCGTCCCTTCCAACTGTAGATCGTTCCTCAGCGAAGGGGTGAGGCTATTATTTACTACTAGTACTAGCATTATGGAACGTTATGGGATTGCATTATACTGTAAATAATAGCACTAGTAAGAAATTTTTCGCACTAGGTAGTAGTTTTTGGTGTGGATTAAGAAATTTTTGGTATGTTTTTGCCATTTTTTTGTACACGCCAACTAGTGTCAAGAAACATCTTACATTATGTGACGGAGGAGTACGTACTCGTACTGTAGCAGTACTAGTACTACTTTTCTCAACTAGTAGTGCGATGTACTGTACTTCTAGTCTAGTATAGTATAGTGCACCAATTTTGAACTCTTGAATCTCAGGGCCAAGGAGCTACAGTTGGAAGTGGAGGGTACTACTGTTCTCTAGAACCATCGTTGTACTATCAATGCAGGGGAAGTACACCTGCGTAGTGGCCTAGTGGGTACTCTCGGTGCTATATTCAGCCGCTCCTATCACGTAGCTGGCCTACTCAGCCGCTCCTCTCACGCACACACTAGCAGCCTGTTTATCAGCGACGGTTACTGCGGGGGCAGAACATTTGAGTTATTTGATACAGCGAGACTAGGCTTTTCGCTTCCATTTGTGGAGGTGTAATGGATCTCGTCAAACTTTGTTAGTAGTTCCTTCTTTATGAATGACATGAAGCAAAGCTTTTGCCTTCGTTTAAAAAAACACGTCAAGAGGAATTTCTTTTATAGTAGAGCCGATAATGGAGTGAAGTCCATGCATGCAACGCCACAAGCTATAGAGTAGTAGTAGAGCACTTTATGTACAGAGCCATATTGCACAGTTCCCAATGCCCTGTCAGGCTTTTCCGGCTCCTCGGGCTTAATTGGGAGGTGCTAGTTTAAATATGCTACTAGCTGATGAGGAAGCTACAAGCGAGGTGCGGCTAGGGCGAGCACGTGAGCCATGGGATGCTGGGAAGGAAAACCCGTTCACGTGGCTAGGCTGTCGAGTGCACCCAGATTGTGGGGTCGCACGTCCGTTCGACTTCAAAACTCAAACTACCCGCGTAAAATATTGGCTCGCAGCAAAGTGTAGTAGTACTATTTTAAAAAAAGGCCGTCGTGCGTTCGGCCGGGATCGAACCCACAAAACGAGGTATACACTCCCGCGACCACTAGTAGTACTCGTTGGAGTACAATGCAACCTAGAATCGCCTTTTGTCGCTAGTAGTACGTACATTGTTCCTTACAAGAAACCCCTAATAATGCAAGAAACCACAAAAATGCCAAGAAACTACTACCACTTGCATACGTGGAAGACTTCAGATAAGACTACCTTATCAACCATTGTACATGCTCTTACCAACAAAAATCCTCGAGTGACCTCCTACCTCCGGCCCGTCCACCTAGTCATCCTCGGCCATGGGACGCAGCTACCGCCGCCGGCAGAAGGCGAGGTCAAAACCACCGGCGGTGCGGAGCCCATGTTGTGGCAGCCCCGATGCCAGCTCCGTCCGGCGCTCGCGGCCGCTAGCTAGCCAAGATAGCTCCGTCTAGCTGCTTGTCTGCAAGGTTTGCTAGCTAGATTGGCACGGCAGCACGGCGGCTTGCTCGCGCGCGCCGCGCTCAGGCCAGACCTCTGGCTCGAGCGAAGGCCAGCGCGGCGGCTTGCTCGCTCGTGAGTCACGCTCGGGCCAGCCTGCCAACCCGTGCGGAGGCCAGCGCGGCGTCCGGCCCGTACGGTGGAGCGGCAGCCTACCCGCTTATCACTGGCGCCACCAACGAACACGCATTAGTACTGTTTGATGTAATGTTCAGGAAAAATAATGATTTGAGGGGGAATAACATGATAGAAGGTCAGATGTGGGTCCCTCATGTCAACAGTCAAACAAAATGTGTTGGTTTAAGCTGCCTCGTCAGCACGGACGTGTGGGCCAACCCTGTCATAAATGAGTTTAAACGAACCTAATCGGTAGGAGTACTAGGTAGTAGTTTTTGGCGTGGATTAAGAAATTTTGGGTATGTTTTTGCTATTTTTGTACAATAGATTCTTCCTAGGGCTGGTTGAAAGTGGTAGTTTTTTGTTAAATACTCTACATATTGTAAGTAGGAGTGAAAGTTAAGCTTTGGAAGCCAATAAGCAAGGCTAGTTACATAGTGCATATGTGTACACGATTGAAAGTAAATATCAACCATGAGTGACTAATATCTTGATGGAAAACTCAAAACTATGGAATACTAGGGAAAAAATGCATGGTTGGAAATACTAGCAATGTTCATGTCCGTTGCAACGAATCATAATTAGAATAATACTTATTCACAAACTTGGTACAAAACACTCTAATTTTGATATACATATGTCACTAGAGATATATTATGTTTCAATTAGAATATATTCTTTGGGCTGTTTTGGTGAGATCAGGGAGGGATGCGGTTGGTTTTAAGATACTAATTATGGGTTTTTCTGCAAATTGGTAGACAAGTGGGATGTTGGTGAGAAAAGTTAACAACTTACCTCACAATCGTTAGATGTAGATCTAATGGTCAGAAACGACGGATGGCAGAACACCAGCATCACCAACTTAGTCTTGTGTAGGAGTACTAGCAAGATCCGTGCATCGCACGGAACATCAAGATGCATTTTTTTTATAAAAGACTTGTTGTGATTGACCCTTGCGGGAGTAATCCCATGTGTAAAAAGTAATGATATCTCGAGAAATATGAGATAAGGTGAAGAGGAGTGGGGTGTGGTGGTGGTTGGTGGTCGGACTGAGCGGAGGCATGGGGATTGACGACGCCGGCAGCGGCCACCAGGCCAGTTTGTTCCAGAGGCTTCCATTCTTAATTGCTCAACAATGAGGTTTGTTGGAGATAGGGATGAACGAGGGAAGGCCTTATCTGCAAATGTGGAGAGGGGTGCAGGTATCTTTTAGTTTAATTTCCATCCGTCAGATATAGATTGGATGGTCTATATTGCAAGATGGCACACGTACCATCATCACCAACTTGGTTTTTTATAAGAGAAGAAATATAAGTATGGAGATACAAACGTATTATCGATACTTGCTTCCGTAAACTAGCATCTACATTCTATTCAACGCCTCGGCATGTGGGGCCTTAGCACAATGACTTCTCGACTGTGTAAAACAAAGATTTTTCTCGTCGCCGACAAGGAGGGGGTGACGGCGGCGCGCTATTTGGCTTGCTCTAGTCCTAGTAGTCATACTAGGTGGTCTAAGCATGTGTAGATTTATTCTTTTTCACGTCTCGTGTTCGCCGTACTGCCACAACTGTTGATGAATAGACGGTAAGTTATTCACGGGGAAACCCTTGTTGAGCGTGTTTGCGAGAGAGAGAGAGAGAGTGAGAGAGAGAGAGAGAGAGATAGTGTGCGTGTGTGATATGTTAGAGACTGAGGCAATGATAACAAATTGTTTGTGTCTATGTGTGTGGAGGATAGAGAGAGACATGTACATGGGGCTTTGTGTTGTGTAACATGGAGACACATATACATAATTAGAGAGTGAGTGTGTGAGATACACATGCGGAGATGGGGAGAGATGAGTATCCAGATAAATGCGTGTTTGTGCGTGTTTGTGTGTGTTTGAGCACGTGTTTGTGTGTGAGAGGGAGAGAGTGTACATGGAGTAGAGAGACCACTGATGATGTAAACCTAGTATAAGGGAAGGGGGAATGGTGTGACATGTGTAGTGGCGGGATAGCATGGGTGCGGGCTGGGGGAGCAGACTATTTGGAAGAGACATCGAGTGTGTGTGTGGGAGAGGGGTGTGAGAGCGAGAGAAAGAGAGAGCTAGTGACGGAGAGAGAGAGGAAGAGAGGGGGTGAGAGGGGTCGTTTGTGTCCATAAATGGCGTATAGATAGGGAGACAATGTTGATGTCGTCTGAAATCGGCCTATGAACGGAGACGCAAGGGAAGCGAGTCAGCGTTTGTGTGATAGGGACTTCATGAGAGATCTAGAATAGGTGGTGTAGAGAACAATGTGCGAAATCGAGAACGATTATACATTAGGGAGCTATGCAAAGAGTCACGACATATATGTATGCAGGGAAGGAGCTGGGGCGGGTCCGCACGTGGGAGAGATAGAAAGAGGAGAGTGGTGCACAAGGAGACAAAGTGTTCTTGTTTGCAGTGGGGGTGGTGTGTGAGGTGAGTGCGCGAGAACCACATAACTAGGGAGATAGACGTTTGGGGGCGACGTTTTGTGTGTATGGGAAATATACACTCTACATAGTGCGTGTGCTTGTGTAAGAGAGATAGCGGGAGACCTAGATAGTGAGGGAAGAGATGTGTGCATGCCCGAGAGACAAAGTGATAGAGACATATGTTGGGGTCCGGACTTTACAAGAGAGAGGGGTGTTAATGTGCTCGTATGTTGGTGTTTGGGGGAGAGAACGACTTCTCTATGTGTGTGTGTGTGTGGTGGTGGTGGGGGGGGGGGTTTACTTCAGATAAAGAGTGAGGTGTCTATATTTGAGGGACTTTAGCGTAATTGAGATATTGTGCACTCATGGTTGATCTATTTGTTTCACAGTTTGTACTATGAGATAAAGATACTTTTGAACATGCGTGATATACCTTGATGTACCAGAATTACAAATCTAAGATTGGAATTTTGGAATTCGACTCCATCATTCGCTTTTGTAATTCATTTAAACGGAGGTACATTTTTTAAGCTAGGATTTCGTGATTTCAAATTCATATATCAAACCTAGAGATATACACATACGGGCATGTTCAAACTTTATAATCATCCACTTTATTCATACACATACACATTTTTTGCTTTTGTCATCATATTTAGGATAAACACATTTGGAATTTCATTTGAATTGGACCGTATGATGGTATTTGCTTGTAGTAGCTCAATGATCCATATTTGAATTGAATGGACAATCTAAGTTTAGAGTTGAAGACATTGATTTTCAAAACTTGCACTTTTTTTGCATGCAAAACAAACAAATTGTCGACCATGATATCATAGTCGGCCGTACGAGAGCAGAATACTTATAATTTTAGGCGCCAAAAGCTTTCAAACTTCCCGCTCACATCGAAATATCACGCGCCCGAAAGTTTAGCCCTGCGATATTCCTGTTTTACCCCTGCCACATGAACGGAAAAGGGCTGCTTTGGTAACTCCATTGTTTTCCCCTCTTTGCCCCCAACATTCTTCCCCAGAGCCCCTCCCCTTCCCCTCCCCGACCCCCAACCACGGCAAGCCGCCGAATCTAGTCCTCCGCCGCAGCGGTGGACCTCACACCCCGCCGGATCTACCTTCCGCACCTTGGAACCCCCAACTGCCAACTCACCACTTCACCTGAGCCACTTTAGCGACTGGCTTGTCCACCACTCCAGATCTCCTTGACCGCCATTGTGACGCCCGGATAATCAAGCTACAGTAATCTTTGCTAATGATGCCACCTCACCTCGATCACTGTTGCTAATCTCGCGTTAGTTCAGAAACAATCCAAATTCAAATTTGAATTAAAGTCAAAATAATTAAAGTTTTCAAAAGTCAAAACTAAATTGTTCCTAATTTGTCAAATAATCCATAATAAATGTTGGTGAAGGAATCATCTTTAATATAATGTTTAAACGCACTAAGTTAATTAAAACATCGATAAGACACTTATCTAAAATGCTTTTAGAATAATAAGCAATTGCAAAATACCTTATTTAGAGTGCCAAAATATTTGGGGCCGTGACCTATTTAATAGCACTAAATTAGTTGTCGTTTCTAAATTTTATGAAACTAAATAAAAGAAAACAGAAAAGAAATAGAATAAAAAAACAACAAACAAACAAAAGAAACAAAGGAGGCCAACCTCCGGCCACACTGGGCCTTGGCCCAGATGGCCGGCCCAGCCGCCCGAACAGGCCGGCCCACCCCCACCACCACTTAACCCCCTCGGTCCACTTACGAAAACCCTAACCCCCACTTCTCCCCCCCCCCCGATTACCCCACTCGCACCCACTCCCTCCCCCTCGTCCCACTCTTCCCTCGCGCCCCTCCACTCGGTCCCGATCTGGATCGGGGCAACCCCCCGATCCCATCGCCCTTGTCGCCGTCGCACGAAGGACCACCTCACCGGAGCTTCCCCTCCCGCTAGCTCTGGATCGGCACCTGAGCCAATCCTCGGTGCCAGCGCTCGCCACCGCTCCGCCGTCGCTGGATCCGCCGCCTCGACCTCGTCTCGTCCCTGCCGGCCTGCCTCCCCATCGCTGTAGTCCCTGTCGTCCTCCTCAACCCCTACTGCCACGATCCCTGCATACCCCCGTGAGCACGCGCCGATCCTCCTCTCTTCCTCCCCCGCGCACGTGCTCGAACCCGTGCCGCGCATCACCCTCCCCCCCCCCGCCGCGGTGAGCGCCTCGTGCCCCTGCTATTGTCCTACCGCGCGCCCGCTGCCGCTCGCGGCTCCGCCTGGCCCGTGCTGGCCTCACCCTGCCGCCTGGATCGACGCCACCGCGACCGTCCCTGCTTCGTCTCCGTGCCCCGTTGCGCCCTCCGCCACTCGGCCTCTGCCCGCGGTGCCGCCCCCCACCGCCCGGGTCCGGCACCCACAGCCGGCGCCCGTCGCCGCGGCCTCAACCTCCTGGGCGGGCTCCCCCGACGCCATGCGGATTCGCCCACGCCCAGGCGACCGTCGCCCGCTGCCCGCTCACCCGCTAAGGCCCTTGGGGCCACAGACATTTGGGGCCCGGCCCCAGAACGTAAATAAAAATAAAATAATTAATTAATTAATTAATTAAAGAAATAATTAACTTAATTAATTTTGATTAATCAAATTAAACAACTAATTAAACTAATTACACATTAGTTACCTAATTAACCTCATCAGTTAATTAGCTAATTAAGTAGTCAATGACAGTGGGGCCCACCCCTAATTAATCCTGATTAGGTTAATTAATAGGTTTAATTAAAATATGTCACTCACCAGTGGGATCCACTGGTCAGCTTGACCAGTCAACCCTTGTTGACTGCTGATGTTAGCATGACATCATGCTGATGTCATAAATCCAATTTCGAATTAATTTAAATAATTAATTAAATTCCAGAAATTAATAAATTCTTTTGAAAATCATACATTTTAATCCGTAAGTCGGATGGGAAAATTTTGTACATGAAAGTTGCTTAGAACGACGAGACGAATACAGATACGTAGCCCGTTCGTCCGCCACGCGTCCCTAGCATAGTGAACCTGCAACATTTCACCTCCGGTTCATCTGACCGAAAACACGAAACACCGGGGATACTTTCCCGGATGTTTTCCCCCTTCGCCAGTATCACCTATCCCTGCGTTAGATCACCCCTGGCACCGCGTATTGCCTTGTTATATTTTGTGATGCTTTGTTTGCTCTGTATTCATTGTTTCTTCCCCCTCTTCTCTCCGGTAGACTACGAGACCGACGTCGCTACTGGTGCCCCGTCCGACTACGCTGTTGACGACCCCTCCTTCTTGCCAGAGCAACCAGGCAAGCCCCCCCCCCCCTTGATCACCAGATATCACCTATTCTTCTCTATACTGCTTGCATTAGAGTAGTGTAGCATGTTACTGTTCGGTTACTCCTATTCTGGTGCATAGCCTGTCATTGTTGCTACAGTCATTGATACCTTACCCGCAATCCTAAATGCTTAGTATAGGATGCTAGTTTATCATCATTGGCCCTACATTCTTGTCAATCTACCTTGCTATACTATTGGGACGTGATCACTCGGGAGGTGATCACGGGTATATACTATACATATGTACATACTATACAGATGGTGACTAAAGTCGGGTCGGCTCGTTGAGTATCCGTGAGTGATTCACGGATTGGGGGCTGAAAGGACCTTTGTCCCGACAGCCTTCTGTGTGGATCTTTGTGGCGGAGCGACATGGCAGGTTGAGGCCACCTAGGCGAGAGGTGGGCCTGGCCCTGGTCGGCGTTCGTGGTTACTTCATAATAACACACTTAACGAGATCTTGGTATTTGATCTGAGTCTGGCCACTGGCCCATACGCACTAACCAACTACGCAGGAAATATATGGGCACTCGACGTCGTGGTATCAGCCGAAGCCTTCTTGACGTCAGCGACGGAGCGGCACGCGCCAGATTGGACCGTGTAACATGACTTCCTTTGTAATGGAGGTTGCTAGGTCTGCTTCTGGCCGCCCTCGCAATGTGCAGGTGTGCAATGGGCTATGGGCCGAGACCCCTGCGCGCATAGGATTTAGACCGGCGTGCTGATCTCTCTGTTGTGCCTAGGTGGGGCTGCGACGTGTTGATCTTCCGAGGCCGGGCATGACCCAGGAAAGTGTGTCCGGCCAAATGGGATCGAGCGTGTTGGGTTATGTGGTGCACCCCTGCAGGGAAGTTTATCTATTCGAATAGCCGTGTCCCTCGGTAAAAGGACGACCCAGAGTTGTACCTTGACCTTATGACAACTAGAACCGGATACTTAATAAAACACACCCAGACAAGTTCCACAAACAACCCGGTGATCGCTTTTCCACAGGGCGACGAGGGGAGGATCGCCGGGTAGGATTATGCTATGCGATGCTACTTGGAGGACTTCAATCTACTCTCTTCTACATGCTGCAAGACAGAGGCTGCCAGAAGCATAGTCTTCGATAGGACTATCTATCCCCCTCTTATTCTGGCATTCTGTAGTTCAGTCCACCGATATTGCCTTTTTACACATATACCCATGCATATGTAGTGTAGCTCCTTGCTTGTGAGTACTTTGGATGAGTACTCACGGTTGCTTTTCTCCCTCTTTTCCCCCTTTCCCTTCTACCTGGTTGTCGCAACCAGATGCCGGAGCCCAGGAGCCAGATGCCACCATCGACGATGACTCCTACTGCACCGGGGGTGCCTACTACTATGTGCATGCCGCTGACGATGATCAGGAGTAGTTTAGGAGGATCCCAGGCAGGAGGCATGCGCCTCTTTTAATCTGTATCCCAGTTTGTGCTAGCCTTCTTAAGGCAAACTTGTTTAACTTATGTCTGTACTCAGATATTGTTGCTTCCGCTGACTTGTTTATGTCGAGCACTTGTATTCGAGTCCTCGAGGCCCCTGGCTTGTAATATGATGCTTATATGACTTGTTTTACTTTTAGAGTTGTGTTGTGATATCTTCCCGTGAGTCCTTGATCTTGATCATACACGTTTGCATGCATGATTAGTGTATGATTGAATCGGGGCATCACAAGTTGCCATCATGGTCCACCACACTGGATCTGCTTAACCGGCGCCCTCGTCCACCACAGCGTAGGCCCTTCACTGACTCCCTCGTCCGCCCCTTCGCTGGCCCTTCATACAAGCCCTCGTCCGCCGCAACAGATCCGCCTCACCGAAAGCACTATACAACGCGCCCGCCGAAGCCTTTGTCCACTACACCGGACCCGCTCCACGGACGCCATATTCAACTCCACCGGCCCTGCTTTACTAACGTCATAGCCTCATCAGGTTATTTCGATTTGTACTCCTTCGGTTTTTATTTTTATCGTGTAACTGTTCACTTACCACAGATGAGCTTTCTTGTATGTCGACAGGCGCCACAACCGTAGCACCGGAGCCACTTCAGCGACGGCGACAGCCGGCCCAAACTCAACCGCAACACGAGCACCATCGACGATCCTTAGCTATCAAGTATGACAACGATACTCATACGCCGCCGAGAATCAGGTACTATTATCCAACGGCCGGTGCCTACGTTCACTTTCCTAGCATAAGCACCGCACCTTTGAATTTCTCCAGGGCATCATTCAGTTTTTCATGAGACGTGTTATTCTGCTTGCACCTGTAGGGCCATACTTCTGGCAGTGAACATGTTACATGTGTTAAATTACATACTAGTGCCCATATAGTTAATATGCTTTAGTTTTGTCCTGATGCCACCAGTTGGTTCCATCAGACTGCTTAATGTTCTCTATGCTTAATTACACATCAGCAAACTAGTATGTGGTTCCGCTGCTTTTTGTTTGTTTTACCCTACATTTTCTGATGCTAGCTATTACATCACTGCTCCGAGCCTCTGTTCATTACTTGTTTGTGTGTTCTTGATCTTCCCAAGTTGCATGACTAATTTGATGCTTCTATTAATTATGGAGCTGCCAACCCCATCAAGCAAAATATTTGTTCTTTTGGGGCTGGCACCTCGAACAAGCATAAAAATAGAGGGAAGGAGATAAATTGTCGTGTATGCACACACCCTTCTTTTATTAGTTTAGAGAACCATTGATGATCAATTCGGACCAGTGCATGTGATTAAAATTAATTTTACCTAAATAGATGGTGCAGAATAAACTACAGCAACTAGATTTGCAACCACGGGATGCTGACGATATCTTCAAAGAACATTGCAACAGCAGCTAGGCTTCACAGCAACATATGGTAAGCCGGTGTGTTTTAGTACATGTTAAATGTAATGCGAGTGGGCTGCTTTCTTGGTTGTGCCCTCAACGTGTAATCCTACCGAATTACAAATAGTTCAGTTGTCTGCTTTGTTGTATTGCTTGATTCGAATGCTTGTTTGTTGTTACGTTATACCTGAGTTGGCCAATATGTCAGCAGTGCCTGCAGTACTATCGTAAAGAAATGCATGCCTATTTCATTTGAGTCCTTAACTTTTCCTCTCAACTTCATCACAAGACTGTCTTCGTAGTTTATATGAGGCCACACTGTTAAGTGCTTTCTCAGATTATTTCAACTGCTTAGATGCCTTGGCAACTTAAATATAGAGGTTGTACACTCCCTTTCAACTTTCATCTTACCATTTTAATTTCTTTTCGGCTGATGCTACTTCAAACCATTTAAATATAGTTTGCCATGCTCGGCAATAATTCGTCCGTCGTTTACCATGTAAGCTTACTGTCTGGATCATACGATAACTATCTCTTACTTATGTCCAGCGGAAACCTTTCAGGATGCTGTTCACACTAGGACACAATGTACAACCCCAGAATCTATTTGTGGAAGCAGTGTGCCATCCATGTTACCAGATGGTAGCAGTTCAGAGGCAACACCGTCAGAGAGTAGTCTGAGCACAGATATTATAGTGCTTGAGGCTCTACTAGAGGCAGAAAGAGATGGTGTGTGTCAGTGTCAAAACCGGCGGATCTCGGGTAGGGGGTCCCGAACTGTGCGTCTAGGTGGATGGTAACAGGAGACAAGGGACACGATGTTTTTACCCAGGTTTGGGCCCTCTCGATGGAGGTAAAACCCTACTCCTACTTGATAGATATTGATGATATGGGTAGTACAAGAGTGGATCTACCACGAGATCAAGGAGGCTAAACCCTAGAAGCTAGCCTATGGTATGATTGTTGTAATGGTTGTTGTCCTACGGACTAAAACCCTCCGGTTTATATAGACATCGGGGAGGGCTAGGGTTACACAGAGTCGGTTACAATGGTAGGAGATCTACATATCCGTATTGCCAAGCTTGACTTCGACGCCAAGGAAAGTCCCATCCGGACACGGGACAAAGTCTAAAATCTTGTATCTTCATAGTCTTGGAGTCCGGCCGATGATGATAGTCCGACTATCCGGACACCCCCTAGTCCAGGACTCCCTCAGTAGCCCCTGAACCAGGCTTCAATGACGATGAGTCCGGCGCGCATATTGTTCAGCATTGCAAGGTGGGTTCCTCCTCCGAACAATCCGTAGAAGATTGTGAACACCAGGATAGTGTCCGGCTCTGCAAAAATAATTTCCACATTCCACCGTAGAGAGAATATTATGTACACAAGTTCAATCCGCTGACGTATTTTGTGGCATGACGTCACACCACCACCAAGCCTTTACTTGAATCGTTTTTTATTATACCACCTCAGTGCGTTTAGCGAAGCGATTTCCTTGGCACGTCTTGTCGAAGCGGAGATCGTGTTCCCCTTATTCTGGGATTCTCATCAATACAGACGTGGGTAACCCAACCGCGCCCGTCGCCACACCCCCTCTATCGAAGGCGAGTCCCGAACGGTCACGGAGACGGCTCTTGGTATTCTCCCTCTTTATAATGGGACCAAGGCTTGTTTCTTTTCTTTAATCCTCCATCGAATCTTCTCCTTGCCCCAAGTTCCAACACCCAGAGCCCCAGATTCGAGCGCTTCGGACCTTCAACAATGTCCGGCTCCGACCTTCAGGGCCGGTGGATGCCCTCCTCCGTCACGGAGGAGGACGTGCTAAAGCTGCGAGAGGCCAAGTACCTGTCTTACGAGATTTCGCACAGGTTGCCTGCCGAAGGGCAGGCCATCCCCACCCCCGAGCCCGGCGAGTACGTCATTTTTGTATCCCACCTCCGTCGGGGTTTAGGCTTCCCGATGGATCCTTTTGTGAGAGGGCTCATGTTTTACTACGGGTTGGAATTCCACGACTTGGCTCCGGAGTCCATCCTCCATATTTCTTCATTCATCGTCGTCTGTGAAGCCTTCCTCCGCATCACCCCTCACTTCGGCCTGTGGCTGAAGACCTTCAATGTGGAGCCGAAGATGATCGAGGGGCGTCAAGCAGAGTGCGGCGGGGCAGCTGTAAGCAGGAGGGCCGATGCCCCATGGCCCGAGGGCTCCTTCCAAGAGGAGCTCGGCTTGTGGCAACAGGAGTGGTTCTTTATTACCGCTCCCAGGGGCAGCAGACAAAAGCCGCCGCCCGTATTCCGCTCGGGACCTCCACGACGATTGATGTTGCGGGTCAACCAAGGGCTCAACTGGGGGCCGTCAAAGGACGTGCCCGTATTGCAGGGCCGAATTCGAGACCTCCAAGCGAGGGAGATCGATCTGGTCGTGGTGATGCAGGTCATGCTGATTAGGCGTCTCCTGCCCTGCAAACGTCGTCCTCTCCGGCTATGGGAGTTTAATCCGGAGGGACCACGGATTCTCCAACACTTCATGGGTACGACACCCATGGAGATGTACAAATTGTTCTTTGGATCACGGGAGGTGTGTCCGGAATTGACCGAGGACGCCGGCCTAAGCTGCAATCGCCCGGATACTCAAGTAAGTAGCTCTGTGTTCGGACATACCGTTTGTTTGCCTTTCTACAATTCGCCTTTTAACCCGTTGTCCTTTAACAGGAGTGGATGGCGCAAGCAAAGCTGATACGGTGTCCGGCCCCCCTCCCAGAGACCGCGCCGGATCCCGTGCTGGTCAGGATGCTAGAGGTTGCGCCTTCGGAAGAAGGCGAAGGGGAAAATAGAGGAGCTACCGCCTCGCCCAAGGAGGCTCTTGAAAAAGGGGGGATCGAGAATCCCTCCCTCCAGGGGAAGAAGAGGACCGCCTCCAAAGACCCGGAGGCCAAAGCCCCTAAGCGGGGGAAGAAATCTTCACCGGAGGGTCCTGCGTCCGGGGAGGCCCCGGCCGCACAGTCTCCCCTAAAGAATCAGCCCTCCAGCGAGCCGTAAGTAGAAAAAAGGGAGTTTGGTAATAAGAGACATCCCTATTTATTCTTCTGAGGATAACTGAAGTTTTTACCTTGTAGTTCGGATCTCCGACCTTCTCAGATGAGCTCGTCTTCGGGGGACCTTCATCCGGAGATGGTGGAGAGCGAGACGCCTCCGTCCGCTGCGCCGTCGGATAGGGCGGACGAGCCTGAAGTGTCATCACGGAGGGTATCCCCGAGCCCGGCAGAGCCGAAGAGTTCGACGCCGACTAGTGTTCGGCCGGGGGAGCTGAAGGATCTGCTTGAGAGGGCG
Organism: Triticum aestivum; assembly: GCF_018294505.1. Lineage (NCBI taxonomy): Eukaryota > Viridiplantae > Streptophyta > Magnoliopsida > Poales > Poaceae > Triticum > Triticum aestivum. Next base: position 219,080,275 of record NC_057801.1, on the reverse strand, counting down.
TCCATCTCAGAAGATCACCATGCATTGATGAGTATGGTGATTGGAACGATTTCGTCCACCGAAAGCGGACTGCGTAATGCCGTCGGGAGTTTGCTGGCGGGGCTTGAGGTACGTAAAAATGACACACCTTTTTGACAGTTTTGCACATAAAGTGCGCCCTGTATAGACAGTAGCCCCTGAGACTCGGTAGGTTGTCGAAAGCGACAGCGTGCCGAGGATCAAAATCGCAGGTATTAACTTTCGCCTTTCCTATGTAGGTGGCGGATAGTCCGGGGCCAGCCGGACTGATAGAGTTGCTAAACTAAAGTGGCAACTCGACGTTGCGGATGCGGACATCGCGCTAGTCAACAAGCGACTTGATGAGTCACAAGGTAAGTTTTTTTTTGTGGTCACCTAGTAAGGGAGCCGAAGCCCACCTCTTACAATATGTGTACTTGACGTAGATGGTGCCGCTGCTGTGGAGAGCCTTCGGGCAGAACTTGCTCAAGCCAAGGAGCAAGCCAGAAGGAGTGATGCGGCTGCCTCGAGGGCGGCCGAGGAGTTAAAAGCCGAAAGGGCTACACACTGCCTAAGCAGGGAGGAGATGGCCGAAATGGCCTTGAAGTTAAAAGATGCTACCGACCGCAAGGAGGTTCTTGAAAAGGAGCGCCTAGCGGAGCGAGAAGACCTGGGAAAGGCCACCGCCGAAGCCAAGGATGCCCGTTCTGCAATGCGGGCTATAAAGGAGGAGCTGCACCAGGCCGGAGATATTGTGGCTGGCAAGCCCTTTCTGCTGCACCGAAAGTTTACGGATCCCAAGTATGCTTAGCTTGGCCAGTTGTGGGGTTTGGAGGATCCTTATATGGACTTAGCAGCGAGTGTGGCGGATGCCGTTGTGCACTTCCGAAGCCAGGAGGATCACAAGACGGAAGAGCTGTTTTGGTCTCAATTCCATAGTCCGGAACATTCACTTCCACTGACTGACCGGTTGGCCGAGTGGGCTGAGCTGAATAGGTTGTCCGGGCTTGCCATGACTGATATCGTGACTCATGTCTGGCCGGATAGGCCCAAGCCGAAGAGCTATTTTGGCTTATTGCAGCAATTTCTTGGGGCGGTGTTGCGTATCAAGGCGATGAAGCGGTCGGCCTGCATAGAGGCTGCACGGATGGCTCTCGCCCGTGTGAAGACACATTGGACAGAGATGGATGCCACCGCTATTGCGACCCAGGGTTCAGACGACAGTCGGCTACCCGCCGAGCACTATTTTGGGGAAGTGCTGTGTGGTGCTCGTGTAATAGAGTCGCAGTGCTCAAAAAATGTCACGTTCAAATGAACATTTTATTTTGTAAAATGATGTTTATGATTTAGGCGCTTTTTTGTACTTGTGCTTTCAAGTATTGAAATATCTCCTGTGCGGCCGTTTATGTATACGTGTGTATAACCTGAAAGATGGCAGTCGTCGGCTTCAGCCCCCACGCACAAGGTGCGGGGGTGTTCGCAAAAATAGCGCATTTTCACACTTAATCCGACATCTCGGTCCTGTGAAGGAGGTGGTAGCGTAGCAAACGAGGCAACCGGACTATAATGCTTTATCACTTTCACTTAGCCATGGGAGTTCGAGGGTGGGGCTACGATATAGCCCCTGGGGGCACCGCGCTCTCCGAATTCGGGGCGCGTATGTGCCTGACCGGGAAACGGTCCTTCGTCAAAGCGGAGGAATTCTAAACATTCCGGTGGTCGATCGAGTGGTTGACCAGTCTCTCGCTGTATCATGACAGTCAGTTTTCGGCTTTCTCTACTGAGGTGCTCGCCCAGCCGAACTGGGGCACAATCGCAGTAGTTCTCCTGGTGCCGCGTTAGCCGATGATACGGAACGTAAGGCAGCAAAACACAGGAGCCGGGCAAACCCAACATTTGACCAAAGACATGATTCGGAGCTGATGCATATAAGGCCTAACTCGTGACGCCGAACACTCCCTAAGGTGTTCGGTCTTTATAATAACGGGAAGAACAATGCCCTAAGCCCCTAGTGTCCAGGTACGGGCAAGGTCCTCTGACGCGGCCGATGCCAAAACGTCAGTCTCCTCTCTGGTTATAATGAGAAACCAGGGGATTATAGCAACAAGAGACAGTAAAAAAGGTTTACGCAGGGTCTTAATCTGAAAAGAATCCTTGCAACGGGTCCCTACTGCACGTCTGCGCCTGTGTCTCCGTTGTGCCGCATCCTAGACGGGTCTGCACGTTGTTCATCTGTAAAAAAGAGAGGAACTTAGTTCGAAAGGAAATCGTGTGAAAAGTGCATTAAAAATTGAAATATTAATGAGTGAATAAAGTTGAGCCTATATTAGCTCATTATTGCTTATACGCACAGCCCCTTGTGGAGGGGTGTGCGGCTAGGGAGCCCCTAGCTTATTTATGCCGGACTCGTCTAGCCATGTCCGTAGTCTTTGAACGACCTTTTAATGAAATGATGCCACGTGGAGCGGGCATTTTAAGTGTAAGAGACGCGTAATGTGGTATTGCGTCAAAGCGGACAAAAGCTTCACGTCCCAATAGTGCTTGATAGCTACTTTTGAATGGGGCGACATGAAAGATTAGCTTTTCGCGTCGGAAGTTGTCAGGTGACCCGAACACAACTTCTAGTAATAAGGAGCATGTGCACTTGGCGTAAGGGCCTGGCGTCACTCCTTTAAAGGAAGTGCGGCTATGTCAAATTTTAGTAAGGTCTATCCCCAACTTGCGGATTGTGTTCGGATATAGCAGGTTTAAATCGCTGCCGCCGTCCATCAGGACTTGTGTAAATTGAAGTCCGTCGATTATAGGATCCAATATCAGAGCAGTCCATCCTGCGTTTCGAATGCTTCTGGAATAATCCAGGTGGTCGAAAGTGATCGGTTTTGACATCCAACCTCAAGGTTCTGCTGGGGTGGACCGTGCGGCACTTATTTTAGAGGGTGCCGCATTGTTTTTTCGTACTAGCACATGGAGTGAGTTTACTGTCTTGACTTCTTGTGGGAAAGTCTTTTGTTCTCCGGTGCTCTGCTGGTGGGGTTCATCATCATCCTCGCTTGGCGCGTCGAGCCTCTTGTGTTCGGCGTTGAGTCGGCCAGACTATTTGAAAACCCAACAATCTCGGTGGGTGTGGTTTGCAGGCCTTCCGGAGGTACTGTGGATTTAACATATCCGATCCAAAATTTTGTTTAAGTTGGATAGCTCATCACTGTTGTCCTTAAGGGGCAGTGTTTTATTGTTTGGCCGCGAGCTTTTGAATCCGGCGTTGACCGCCGTGTTCTTTGGGCTTTTTTCTTTATTTCGGCACTGATCCTGCGCCGTGATTTTCCGTTTCCATCTCTGATCTCGGATGTACTCGGGTCGCTGGTGCTGCATCTTGCTAGCCAGTTGTCTTCCCCGCGCAAAAGCGGGTCATGAGGCTTGTTAGCGCGGCCATTGTTCTTGGCTTCTCTTGGCCGAGGTGTCTGGCGAGCCATTCGTCTCGGACGTTGTGTTTAAAAGCTGCTAAGGCTTCGGCGTCCGGACAGTCAACTATTTGATTCTTTTTGGTGAGGAACCTGTTCTAGAATTTGCGCGCTGACTCTTCAGGTTGTTGAGTTATATGACTTAGATCGTCTGCATCCGAAGGGCAGACATAAGTCCCTTGAAAATTTGCTCTGAACGCGTCCTCGAGCTCTTCCCAACTTCCAACAGTGTTTTCTGGGAGGCTTTTGAGCCAATGCCGAGCTCGCCCTTTGAGCTTGAGGGGTAGATATTTTATGGCGTGGAGATCATCTCCTCTAGCCATGTGTATGTGTAGTATGTAATCCTCAATCCAGACTCCGGGGTCTGTTGTTCCGTCGTATGCCTCTATGTTTACGGGTTTGAATCCCGCTGGAAATTCATGATCCAGCACCTCATCGGTGAAACATAGTGGGTGTGCGGCTCCCCTGTATTTAGGCGTGCCGTTATCTTCGAACATGCGGCGTGTTGTATTGCTTCCTGGGCCCCTCTTTTTTGGCCCATAAATGGACCTGACCGGGCCGTCTGTTTTATGAAGGTCATGTGTCGACTTGTGTGCGGCGCCGCTTGTCGCTTTTGGCCTGTCATCTGGTCGTCTATCCGGCCAGGCGGCCTCTTTGCTTTTTGACTGTGGGGGCTCTATGGCCTCCTCGTCAAATTCAGGCAGTAGCTTGCGCTTCGGGTAGCTCTTTGTTTGGTGGCCATTGCCATATTTGTCCGCGGTCTTGAGTACTTTGCTCCACCTCATTCTGAGTATGTCTTCCGCTGTTTTGAGCTTCCGTTTTTCCTTCTTCAGACTTCTTGCAGTGGCGACGAGTCTTTTGTGAAGGTTCTTATGCTCCGGTGGTGTGTCCGGTGTGAGGTGGTTTGGACTGTTGGTTTCGCCGGGCATGGATTGATTATCCGATTCGTCCTGTTCGGACGGTTGCTTGGTTGCATGTTCGTCGTCCACTGGTTTGCCCTGTTCTATTGCTGGGTCATTAGGAGTGCTGGTTTTGTCGAGGCGGGACTTAGGGCGGCGTCTGCGTCGCTGTTTTGGTTGTTTGTCGGCGGGATTATCCTTTGCCGCGCCCCGTTGTTCCTCGTTATCGCTTCCTTTTGGGGTGTCCACCATATATACGTCATGGGTTGGAGTGGCCTTCTAGTGCTCGATAAGCGCTGGTTCTTGATCGTCTCCGGCATCGTCGTCCATACCGTCGATGTCTTCGGAGTCATAGTCTAGCATGTCGGTTAGATCGTCGACAGTGGCTACAAAGTGGGTGGTGGGTGGGCTTTGAATTTCTTCGTCGTCCGCATCCCAACCATCCTGGCCGTAGTCCGACCAGGGCTCTCCGGATAGCGAGAGATGCTTTAGCGAATTTAGGATGTCGCCAAAGGGTGAGTGTTGAAAGATGTCCGTGGTGGTGAACTCCATAATCGGCGCCCAATCGGGTTCGATTGGCAGGGGCACGGGAGGTTCGGAGTCCGACAAGGAGTCCGGCGCCTCGGAGTCACGAGCTTTATAAGGGACAAGATCAGTATTCGGCTCTATCGCCGTAGAGGTTGCAGCCCCCGAGGCAGTGTCCAGCCACCTGTCCTCGATCTGCGCGATCTGCTCCGAGCTAAGGGCAAGAGCGGACTCGTGTGCGGCCTCCAGGGTACTGTCTGGCGGCAGAGCTAGATCATGCCCAACGTGACAGTGCGGCACGCTCGGCTGTGGCTCGACTCCATCAAATATCAAGTCCCCGTGGATGTCAGCCGTGAAGTTTAGGCTTCCAAACCTGACCTGATGGCCAGGGGCGTAGCTTTCGATCTGCTCTAGATGACCAAGTGAATTGGCCCGCAGTGCAAAGCCGCCGAACACGAAGATCTGTCCGGGGAGAAAAGTCTCACCCTGGACGGCGTTGTTGTTGATTGAAGAAGCCATCAAGCCTATCGGTGACGACACAGAGGAACTCTCAATGAAAGCACCAATGTCGGTGTCAAAACCGGCGGATCTCAGGTAGGGGGTCCCGAACTGTGCGTCTAGGCGAATGGTAACAGGAGACAAGGGACACGGTGTTTTTACCCAGGTTCAGGCCCTCTCGATGGAGGTAAAACCCTACTCCTGCTTGATTGATATTGATGATATGGGTAGTACAAGAGTGGATCTACCACGAGATCAAGGAGGCTAAACCCTATAAGCTAGCCTATGGTATGATTGTTGTAATGGTTGTTGTCCTACGGACTAAAACCCTCCGGTTTATATAGACACCGGGGAGGGCTAGGGTTACACAGAGTCGGTTACAATGGTAGGAGATCTACATATCCGTATTGCCTAGCTTGCCTTCCACGCCAAGGAAAGTCCCATCCGGACACGGGACGAAGTCTTCAATCTTGTATCTTCATAGTCTTGGAGTCCGGCCGATGATGATAGTCCGGCTATCCGGACACCCCCTAGTCCAGGACTCCCTCAGTGTGGCTGCCATGAATGAGGTAATCTTTATCTTGAGGCTGGAAATTATGGAATTAGCGGCACGCATTATGCAAGCAACCCAATAATTGGAGGAAGTAAGAATGTTGCATTTGAAGACGGAGGAGGTCCTATTGTTTCTGCTATCTGAAGCCCAAGGTAATCCTGGTTCTTCTTTAGATACCAGTTGAAATTGTCATTAGATTATTGTACTTGCATGTTGTGTCATGTCTCTGAATGGATTATGTTGCAAGACCCCCTATGTTGTTCGGAATTCCATGTTGTCCATGTATTGTAATGATCCGAATTTTTTAGGCGAGGTAATCCTCAGTACTTGTATGATTGACATAAGGTGAACTGTTTTTCATGTGAGCATATTGTATTGGATGAAATAACTGTTTGAATCAGAGTGTATCCAACCTACTTAATTCAAAGATCACGGCATTTCTAAATCATAATCATATATAAAGGTGGAATAAATCTTTGTTGTGGTTTTGAAGAAATAAATAACAAAACGTATAATTATCTGTGGATATTCGTAATCGAATACAAATTGGATTTGAATTTAGTTTGCCAGGTCCCAGGGCAAACGTGAATGCTAATTCTCCCAAGTTTTGAACGAAGCGGCTAAACACCCACTATAATTTGTGGGCTGCCCGAAGCAAGTGTTTGCGAGATGGAAATTACTGTCTACCCCTGACACTTGACATCCTTATCGACCGGATTTACACTGCTGTCGATAGGGGTAGGCTAGTAACTTCAATCAGACGTGACACGACGGCTCTGAGCCCATTCAGACACGGTGGGCGCCAAACGTGGGTGGCAAAACACATTTGATTCAAGCTCGTCCGAAAGACATGTGTCTCTTCCTCCATTTCCCCATTCGTACACGGTGGGCGGCAAAACAAACTCTCCACGTCCGAAATTGATGTAGGCTAATATTTTAAATAGGGACAGATGTGTAACTTCCATCAGATGTGACACAACCGCCCTACCTGTCAGCCTCGTTCATACACCATGGGCGCCAACCATGGGCGGAAAAACACCCTCTCCTCGCCCGAAATAGTTACCGACAAATATTTGGGAGATGCGAGATTACCGTCCTATCCCCAACCGACGCGATGTCCAAAATTTTAAACGGGGGATAAGTTCGTAACTTTCCCCCATTTCAGAGAAGCGCGTCCCAAAGTTTGAGATCCCCCCCCTCCCCTCCATTTCCCCATTCATACACCGTCGGCAGCACGACAACCTCCGCACTACGGCCAGCCTCCTCCGTCCGCCACCCCATCCTCCACCTTGCCGGAGCCGCTACCCCTACCCCGTCGTCCACTACAAGAGATGGATGTCTCTCATCCACGGCGTTGGACCAGGATCCTTTCATCGCCTCCTCTCGCTTCGTCGGCACTGTCGTCCACCTTGCCGCTGCCGCTCCTACGACCGCCTCGTCCACGGCAACAGGATATATCCCCCGACCCGGCCGTCTGCCGTCTAAAGTCTTCTTCCCCGCCGCCGGCAGCCATCGCACCCGCAGCACCCTCAACGTATCAGCATAGGCCTACACGGCGTTGCAAGAGAGGTGGTACTCTTCCATATGTGCTTAAGTTATTGATCTCACCCGGAAAATAGATCGTAATTTGTTTACTGTACTTTTCTTGTCCGTACCAAATTGTAGTGGCTAGTTGAAAGCAAACATTGGTTGCGAAGTAGCTTTGTCCAGTTTGCACCTTCAGATCCGCCATGGCACGGGCACTATACTCGTAAAGCTTATAGTTTCCCCCCTTTATATTCACTACCATCATCGTAGGTGCTTCGTGTCGTGCTAGCACTGCTCCTCAAGACCTCAACCCAATGCTTACGTGTTGAAATAGGAATCTGATATGATGCTCATATCACTAAAACAGAGAACGTTTAATTGGTCACCTAATGTTCCTATATTTGTTTCGAAAAGCATGTGCGCCACCCACTGGTCCAGCTAGTTCCACTTTCCTGATTTTTCTCTTGATGCTTAGGGTTTTCCCCTTTTATCTACTCTACTATGATCTCCGTAGGTGCTTTGTGTCATACTAGCATTACTCCACCCTTCAAGCTAAACAACACAACACTCAGAATTCGAAAGCTTAGTTGTTCAAATATGATTGTGATATGATACTAATATTAGTTAACTGACACATTTAATTGGTTAGCTAAAGGTCCCACTTGAGTTTCCAAATGCATGTCGCGACATATAGAGAGATGGCATAATTGCATTTCTTTGTCACTTGTTGACCGTACTTTCTTGTCCATACCAAATCTTAGTTGTTATTTCAAAGCAAACATCGGTTGCTAACTACCCTTTGCGCGGTTTGCAGCTTCAGATCTGCCATCCCACTGCCACGGTCAACACTGTACTCATCATGCTTATGTTTTCCCCATTTTATGATGACCACAATCAGCCTACATGGTTCGTGTCGTAATAGCACTGCTCCACCCATTGAGCTAAACAAGCTTAGTTGTACAAATTCATATCAGATATTATTGCTGATATTAGTAAAACTGAGAGATGTTTAATTGGTTAGCTAAATGTTCCTACTTTAGTTTCGAAATGCATGTGAGGCACATATGGAGAGACCGGAAAGAATAGTATTTCTCTGTGCGCTCTAGTTCATCATGGGTGGCCAACCGACATTGTATTGAAACACTTGTAATATCTTCAATCTGCTTGCTCTTCTACTCTTCTTTAAGATGATACTCTTCTCTTGTGGTCGACTGGTCAGGTCGAGTTGTTCTCCCTTAGTATATTTTGAATCTGTCAGGTCAGGTCGACTTGTTCTTCTTTATTATATGTTGAAGCTATCATCTGCGAAGTGTCATCACTTCTGGAGCTCTCATATTTTGAGTAGTAGGCCACATTATATTAATGCACACAACAGATTACAGCATGCATGGCATCTTTTAAAAGAATTGCAGAGATAGCACAAAGGGGTTTACAGGGAGGCAGTATTGGATTAGAATCACTTCTGCATTACAAAGAAAATCTCACTTGTTTTTATGTTTTCATGCATGTCAGATATTGAACATTATCAAAATGAATATGAGAATGGGCGCACGAGAGGAATATTGCGGAACGATCCACTGGCTAACAAACTTGGAATGGTGGAGGATGGCCTATCTTATTCACCCATCAAGGTGCTTGCTCTAACTTTGCAAAGTTGTATTGGTCGCACATATTTTGCATCTGACCTCTTGCATTACTTCTACTTTGTTACACCATCTGCTTAGTTTAAGCATCATATATGAGTATATGCCATAACTATCCATTTTCTGTACCTATTCCATGTGTCGTCACACTATGTTTTCCAGTCAAATGTTGTTCTTTCGTAATAGATGTCCAAAAGGAAGAGGGTGAGTGCAGATCCTCAAGGAGTACAAACTAGGTATTTGGAAAAGGTAGTGGTACCTGTTAAATCAGATAGATCAGCAACCACAGAAAACACAGGCCCAACTGTACCACACTTTACCCCTACTCCAGTGGCCAAACCCCTATTAGAACTGCTGGGAGCCAGCGTCAGGTACTGTCTATGATATCAGTTCAAAATTTGAACTCCTAAATTTCTGCTTGTGCCTTACCTTCTCTCTTGTATGAAAACTAATTTCAGATGAATCTCCTTGCTCAAAGGATCATACGATCTCAAAACAATAATGGGCTCTGCATTGCTCTTGTCAGTACCTCTCTCCCTTTTGCCTTGTAACGATGTACTTAATTAATTGCTATTTGATTATGTATCATCAGTCTGCACCTGAGCTTCATTATCCTCTGTTTCTTCCAATATTATTTGATCTATATTTACTCTTTGCAAAATGTAGAATAATGGCAACGCTTATAAAGAATTTTCTTTGGGGAATTTATTGAATTATCCTTCCATCAACATGGAGAAGGGCTTTGTCCAGCCCGTGTTAACATGTAATGTAAGTTCATCCTTCTCAAGCCTTCAAACTTTGTTCTAGTATAGATTTGGATAGGCATCATTTCCTTCACTGCTGTTTGCTTTGCTGTTTACATCTGATTGGATGTTTGCAACAACTACCAGTTTCAAATTGTAGTTGTAAAAACATGTTCCTTATGCAGAGCAGATCCATTTATTTGCTTATATAATTGTGAAACATGTTACGTGTCTCCTTGTTTCTCTTTCAGAGTCGTATCTCTTACGCCAGGCAGAACTTTAGGGAAGATAGTGAGCCAAACCATCTTGAGGACAGCGAGATGACCCCAAGGTCCTGTCTTGATGAAGACAGTGAATTGAAGCTACTCACCAGCAGGTGTGAGACAACCTCTATGCAGTCGCTGCCTCAATCAGTTCGACTTCTTCAGTCTCAACTTAAAGCGGAAAGGCTTGCTTCAGCTCAGCTCTGACTTGAAGTCAAAGATGCAATGAAGATGTCAGAGGACTGCCGTGCGCACCATCATGCCTTAAATCTAGTGTTGATGCATCTATCGTTGACACAACTGAGGTCTACTCAGCTTCTTCAGCTGTTTGGAGGTCCCGACCTGGCTAGGCCTAGTGACTTCTGAAGTGCTCTCAGTTTTGTATATTCTTTTGTCGGCGCATTTATTTGCACTGGTGGCGAACTTTGATGCCCAGTGGATGTAATATGTGTGATAGCCGTGATAGCCTAGCGTAAGTTGCTTGCTTGCTTATTTCCTTGTTGTCTTGTTTATTTGTTTGCGTGTATTCATTGCAGTTCTTTTTCCGCGGTTTGCTAGTGGCTGCAATAACCTATTTTTTAAAATTAGGCCACAATAACCACGGGCTAATATTTACTGTAGTGACACTAGGCCTCCTACGGGCCGTAGAAACAGTGGGCCTTCTACGGGCCGTAGAAACAATGGGCCTTCTACGGGTCTGGCCTTATACGGGAAGTATGATCGATTGGCCAAACATGGGCCAATAACAGGCTGCATTATGGCCGTAAACAGGCTAGAGTTGGAATCGTCCATTCATGGGCCGACCATAATGGGCCATCGTTAATAGGCCATATTTCATGACGCTATGAAAATGGCCCAACGTGTTAACGGACCACAAACGGGCCGACTGTAACCACAGGCTGAATTTGGCCCACAAGCAAAAAAATGACAGTAACGGGCCGTAAGTAAACAAATGCTGGAAATGAGCCCAAGAATAAATGGGCTCTGAGAAGGCCGAAAGATAACATGGGCTGGAAACGGCCAAACGGAATAACGGGCCCTTAATGGGTATAAAGTGATACACTGTTCATTACGGGCCAGTTTCACCACGGGCCATTAATGGGTGTAAAGTGATACACTGTTCATTACGGGCCAGTTTCACCACGGGCCGTTAATAGGCCAAGAGTTACATAGGGCCTCATATGGACCGAAAGACGTCATGGGCCATACATGGGCCAGAAGTGAAAACGGGCTGGAATCATATTGGGTGGCCCAAATGACGCTACTAAGCCTAATTCAGATAGGGTGTAACGGGCCTTGGGTTAGCGGGTTGTAAATGGGATATATGCGAACAGGCCATTAACAGGCTTTACATGGGCTGGCCTGCCACCTTTTTACCAAGTCAAACGGGCCGGCCTTTTCATAGGAATGGGCCTCTGTTGGGCCATGCCACGTGTCGACGTATCATAGGCGCCTTCTGTACAATGAGTGTATGACATCTGTCCCAATGGTGAGCCGACACGTGTTTCCTCCAGCCAATGATGATTTTACACGTGGAAAATCCCCATTGGTCGGGGCTGTTAACGGGTTATCGGATCCAAAACCCGACCCGATAGCTTAACATCATTCCCTTATAGTGGATGCCACGTGTCGGTCACCCTTGAGAAAGCACTTCTGTGACGCGCGATTTATCATCATGGAAGTGGACACTTCCGTGATGATAATTTTGGTAATGTCATGGAATACTTCTACGACAGCACAGGTATGACTATCTTGATTCTGTCATAAATTTGTCATGGATGTACATGCATGACAAAAAACGCAACCTACTGTGACAAACACGTATCATCACGGAAGTGTATTTTTTTGTAGTGCATGGTCAACAAACGAGAGTCATCGGAAGATGACTATACGTGAGAGGCTGACAGTAGGGACGCACCACGCCCATGGACACATGCATGCAACTACATCCTTTTTACCCAGAAATATAATGTTTTCTCCCCTTGACTGCAGGGACCCACCATCTAGATCTTCACACGCAAGGAAGTGCGTCCATATTACGGGGAAAAAATGATTAGCCCCCTGAATGCTGGGACCCACCAGCTACATCTTCGCACACAAGGAATTGCCTGACAATCGGGACCCATCTGGTCGAAGCATACATAGCGTTGTCATTCTGGTCGCGAACGTGTACGTACATATTGGTCGATGCAGAGGCGTGCACGTGTCGTAGTAGAGGTGCGCACGTGTCGTAGTAGAGGCATGCATGTAGCATGTACACGTATGTATAGCGGCCAGGGTGCAAGAAAGTAAATACGGCCACGTATGTACATATGGGCGGGGTCTCGAACGCCTACTCGCGCATACGTACGGCCAGGGCTCGTGTACTTGGCTAGGTCAGAACAGAGAAACTGCGTCGTTGTTGTGTTCATGGGGAGGCAACAGAATGCATCGTGTTCATTGGGAGGCAACGGAACACATGGGAGCCAACCGGCTTGGACGGAACAGCCGATGGAAACGAGGCCTGGCGTACCGCAGAACGGAGGAAACGGCCTTGTGTTCGACCAGCCACGGTCGAAACGGGATCATGTTCATCGGGAGGGGTCTGCCGTACCGCAAAATGGAGGAAACGGACTTCTGTTGGACCTCCTACGGTCGAAACAGGGTCATGTTGATCGGGAAGGGTGTGGCGTACCGCAAAACGGAGGAAACAGACTTGCGCTATGGTCGAAACGGGGGTTGTCAGATTACGGGTTCCGCAAATCCTTGAGAGGTTCAAACTCTGGGGTGCGTGCAGAGATCTCAACCTATCCAGCCTGCCTACTCGCGATCATGTGCGACGAGCTCGAACAGACAAAGAGACACAGCAGTTTATCCTGGTTCGGGCCACCTTGTGGTGTAATACCCTACTCCAGCGTTTTGGTGGATTGCCTCAAGGGCTGAGGATGAACTAGTACAGTGGATGAACTGGCCTCAATAGGTGAGGTGTTCTTGAGCTCAAGAGAGCTGGTGAGGTGGTCGGGTGAGAATGGATCCCATCCCCCTCCATGGTGGTGGCTAAGTCATATTTATAGTGGCCTTGGTCCTCTTCCCAAAAGTTGGCGGGAAGGGATCCCACAATGGCCGGATTTGAAAGGGGACAAGGAGTACAGCTTATCCTAACAAAAGTGGTCTTCGCCTGCGAAAAGCCTTTGGTCGTGACGCTGTGGTGGGCTCGTCGATGACTGATACGTCTCCAATGTATCTATAATTTTTGATTGTTCCATGCTATTATATTACCCCTTTTGGATGTTTATGGGCTTTATTTTACACATTTATATCATTTTTGGGACTAACCTACTAACCGGAGGCCCAGCCCATATTGCGTTTTTTTGCCTATTTCAGTATTTCGAAGAAAAGGAATGTCAAACGGAGTCCAAACGGAATGAAACCTTCGAGAGCATGATTTTTGGAACGAACATGATCCGAAGAGCTTGGAGTGCAAGTCAAGAAGCTTCCGAGGGCCCCACGAGATAGGGGGCGCGCCCTCCCCCCTTGTAGGGCGCGCCCCCTATCTCGTGGGCCCCTCGGGCGGCCCCCGACGTACTTCTTCCTCCTATATATACCTACGTACCCCGAAAACATCCAGGAGCACCACGAAACACAATTTACACCGCCGTAACCTTCTGTATCCGCGAGATCCCATCTTGGAGCCTTCGCCGGCACTCTGCCGGAGGGGGAATCAACCACGGAGGGCCTCTACATCAACATCCTTTCCCCTCCAATGAGTTGTGCGTAGTTTACCACAGATCTACGGGTCCATAGTTATTAGCTAGATGGCTTCTTCTCTCTTTTTGGATCTCAATACAATGTTCTCCCCCTCTCTTGTGGAGATCTATTCGATGTAAACTCTTTTTGCGGTGTGTTTGTCGAGATCCGATGAATTGTGGGTTTATGATCAAGTTTATCTATGAATAATATTTGAATCTTCTCTGAATTCTTTTATGTATGATTGAGTTATCTTTGCAAGTCTCTTCGAATTATCAGTGTGGTTTGGCTACTAGATTGGTCTTTCTTGCCATGGGCGAAGTGCTTAGCTTTGGGTTCAATCTTGCGTTGTTCTTACCCAGTGACAGAAAGGGTTGCAAGACACGTATTGTATTGTTGCCATCGAGGATAACAAGATGGGGTTTATATCATATTGCATGTGTTTATCCCTCTACATCATGTCATCTTGCTTAATGCGTTACTCTGTTCTTATGAACTTAATACTCTAGATGCAGGCAGGAGTCGGTCGATGTGTGGAGTAATAGTAGTAGATGCAGGCAGGAGTCGGTCTACTTGTTATGGACGTGATGCCTATATACATGATCATGCCTAGATAATCTCATAACTATGCGCTTTTCTATCAAATGCTCGACAGTAATTTGTTCACCCACCGTAATACTTATGCTATCTTGAGAGAAGCCACTAGTGAAACCTATGGCCCCCGGGTCTATCTCTTATCATATTTGCTTTCAATCTACCTTTATTTGCATCTTTACTTTTTGCATCTATATTACAAAATACCAAAAATATATTTATCTTATCATACTATCTTTATTAGATCTCACTTTCGCAAGTGGCCCTGAAGGGATTGGCAACCCCTTTATTGCGTTGCTTGCGAGTTCTCAGTTTGTTTGTGTAGGTGCGTGGGACTTTTGAGGAGCCTCCTGCTGGATTGATGCCTTGGTTCTCAAAACTGAGGGAAATACTTACGCTACACTTTGCTGCATCACCCTTCCCATTCGAGGAAAACCAATGCAAACTCAAGACGTAGCAAGAAGGATTTCTGGCGCCATTGCTGGGGAGGTCTTCGCTCAAGTCAAGACATATCAAGTACCCGTCACAAACCCATCTCCCTCGCATTTACATTATTTTCCATTTGCCTCTCGTTTTCCTCTCCCCCACTTCACCCTTGCCGTTTTATTCGCCTTCTCTTTCCCAATCTCCTCCTCTCTTTTCGCTTGCCTTCTTTTGTGTGCTTATTTGACCTTATGGCTGCGCCTAAGGGTCCTGACCACCTTCTCAGAAGGATGGATGAGATTGAATTGAATATTAGAAGCTTTATGAATTTGCAATTTGAGCATAATAATTTCTTTAGAAAAGAGCTTAAGGAACAAAAAAGTTTTTTGGGGTTTATGAACAAAGAGCTTGGTGATATGAATAAAGAATACTATGGTGTTAACGCTCAAATTACCCGGCTTGAAACTACTATAGCCAAAATTTCTGACAAGCAAGCCACCTTAGTCAATAAGATGGCCGCTAAACCAGAAAAATTACATGAAAATAATGATGAGGATCTTAAAGTTATTGAAGCGTCTCCGATTAGATCTATGTTTTGCAATATGAATTTTGATGATTATGGGGGTGATGATGAATCAACTTTGCCTAGAAGGCGTCCCAAAAATTTGGAGTCTTTAGATCTTGATGCTAAATTTGGTAAAAGTGAGATTGGAGAATCCTCAACTTCTAATAATATTGAACCTACTATCTCGGATTTTAAGGAATTTTATTATGATAATTGCTCTTTAAAAGGTTGTATTTCCTTGTTGCAATCCGTTGTTAATTCTCCTCATGCTTATAGTCAAAACAAAGCTTTTACCAAACATATTGCTGATGCCTTGATGCAATCTTATGATGAAAAACTTAATTTGGAAGTTTCTATACCTAGAAAACTTAATGATGAGTGGGAACCTACTATAAAGATTAGAATTAAAGATTATGAGTGTTTTGCTTTGTGTGATTTGGGTGCTAGTGTTTCCACGATTCCGAAAACTTTATGTGATATTCTAGGTTTCCATGATCTTCATGATTGCTCTTTAAATTGGCACCTTGCGGATTCCACCATTAAAAAGCCTATGGGAAGGATCAATGATGTTCTTATTGTTGCAAATAGAAATTTGGTGCCCGTAGATTTTATCGTTCTTGATATAGATTGCAATCTTTCTTGCCCTATTATTCTTGGTAGACCTTTCCTTAGAATGATTGGTGCGATTATTGATATGAAGGAAGGGAACATTAGATTCCAATTTCCTTTAAAGAAAGGCATGGAGCACTTTCCAAGAAAGAAAGTCAAATTACCTTATGAATCTATCATGCGTGCTACTTATGAATTTAGTGCCAAAGACGGCACTCGTTAGATCTATCCTTGCTTTTATGCCTAGCTAGAGGCGTTAAACAATAGCGCTAGTTGGGAGGCAACCCAATTTTCTTTATGTTTTTTTTGTTTTTGCTCCTGTTTAGTAATAAATCTTGCATCTACCTTCTGTTTAGATGTGTTTTTATCTTTTAATTAGTGTTTGTGCGAAGTAGAACCTATAGGATAACCTACGACGATAGTTGATTTGATTCTGCTGAAAAACAGAAACTTTGCACGCACGAATATAATTTTCTTAAATCACAGGAACATGATTTTGCGTTGATTCTTTCTGATTCTGTTCAATAAACAAATTGTCCAGGACTTCCTATTTTGGTAGGATTTTTAGAGTTCCAGAAGTTTGTGTTAGTTACAGATTGCTACAGACTGTTCTGTTTTTGACAGATTCTGTTTTTCGTGTGTTGTTTGCTTATTTCAATGCATCTATGGCTAGTAACTCAGTCTATGAACCATAAAGAAGTTGGAATACAGTAGGTTTAACACCAAATTAAATAAAGAATGAGTTCATTGCTGTACCTTATGTGGTGGTTTTGTTTTCTTTCACTAATGGAGCTTATAAGATTTCCTGTTGAGTTTTGTGTTGTGAAGTTTTCAAGTTTTGGGTAAAGCTTTTATGGACTATGGAATAAGGAGTGGCAAGAGCCTAAGCTTGGGGATGCCCATGGCACCCCAAGATATTCAAGGATAGCCAAAAGCCTAAGCTTGGGGATGCCCCGGGAAGGCATCCCTTTTTCGTCTTCGTTCATTGGTAACTTTACTTGGAGCTATATTTTTATTCGCCACATGATATGTGTTTTGCTTGGAGCGTCGTGTATTATATTAGTCTTTGCTTTTTAGTTTACCACAGTCATCCTTGCTGTACACACCTTTTGGGAGAAGCCTATTTGATTAGAATTTGCTAGAATATTCTATGTGCTTCACTTATATCTTTTGAGCTTGATAGTTTTTGCTCCAGTGCTTCACTTATATCTTTTAGAGCACGGTGGTGTCTTAATTTTGAAGAAATTGCTAGTCTCTCATGCTTCACTTATACTATTTTGGGGGTCTTTTAGAACAGCATGGTATTTGCTATGATCATAAAGTTGGTCCTAGAATGATGAGCATCCAAGTTGGGTATAATAAAAACTATCATAGAAAGTGAATTGGATGCTATGATCAATTTGATGCTTGATAATTATTTTGAGATATGGAGGTAGTGATATTAAAGTCATGCTAGTTGGGTGATTATGAATTTAAAGAATGCTTGTGTTGAAGTTTGTGATTCTCGTAGCATGCACGTATGGTGAACCGCTTTGTGATGAAGTTGGAGCACAATTTTATTTATTGGTTGTCTTCCTTATGAGTGGCGGTCGGGGACTCTACCAATCTATCCCCCTAGGAGCATGCACGTAGTGCTTTGGTTTTTGATGACTTCCAAATTTTTGCAACAAGTATATGAGTTCTTTTGATTAATGTTGAGTCCATGGATTATACGCACTCTTTCACCCTTCCACCATTGCTAGCCTCTCTTGTACTGCGCAACTTTCGCTGGTACCATACACCCACCATTTACCTTCCTCAAAACAGCCACCATACCTACCTATTATGGCATTTCCATAGCCATTCCGAGATATATTGCCATGCAACTTTCCGCCGTTCCGTTCATATGACACGCATTACTTTTGTCATATTGCTTTTTGCATGATCATGTAGTTGAGATTGTATTTGTGGCAAGGCCACCTTCATAATTTTCATACATGTCGCTCTTGATTCATTGCATATCCCGGTACACCGCCGGAGGCATTCATATAGAGTCATATCTTGTTCTAGCTTTGAGATGTAAATCCATAAAAGTGTGATGATCTTCATTATTAGAGCATTGTCCTAGTGAGGAAAGGATGATGAAGGCTATGATTCCCCCACAAGTCGGGATGAGACTTCGGACTTTACAAAAAGAAAAAAAAAGAAAGAAAAAGAGAGAAAGGCCAAAAAGACTAAAAAAGTCCAAAGAAAAAAAAGAAGGAAGAAAAAGAAAAAAAAAGAAAAAAATAAAATGAGAGAAAAAGAGAGAAGGGACAATGCTACTATCTCTTTTCCCACACTTGTGCTTCAAAATAGCACCATGATCTTCATGATAGAGAGTCTCATATGTTGTCACTTTCATATACTAGTGGGAATTTTTCATTATAGAACTTGGCTTGTATATTCCAATGATGGCCTTCCTCAAAGTGCCCTAGGTCTTCGTGAGCAAGCAAGTTGGATGCACCCCACTTAGTTTCTTTTATTGAGCTTTCATATATTTATAGCTCTAGTGCATCCGTTGCATGGCAATCCCTACTCACTCACATTGATATTATTAATGGGCATCTCCATAGCCCGTTAATATGCCTAGTTGATGTGAGACTATCTTCTCCTTTTTGTCTTCTCCACAACCACCATTCTATTCCACATATAGTGCTATGTCCATGGCTCACGCTCATGTATTGCATGAAAGTTGAAAAAGTTTGAGATTATTGAAGTATGAAACAATTGTTGGCTTGTCATCGGGGTTGTGCATGATTAAATACTTTGTGTGATGAAGATAGAGCATAGCCAGACTATATGATTTTGTAGGGATAACTTTCTTTAGCCATGTTATTTTGAGAAGACATGATTACTTTGATTAGTATGCTTGAAGTATTACTATTTCTTATGTCAATATGAACTTTTATTTTGTATTCATTTGAATCTATACATTCATGCCACAATAAAGAAAAATACATTGAATTATGCTAGGTAGCATTCCACATCAAAAATTCTCTTTTGTTCATTTACCTACTCGAGGACGAGGAGGAATTAAGCTTGGGGATGCTTGATACGTCTCCAATGTATCTATAATTTTTGATTGTTCCATGCTATTATATTACCCCTTTTGGATGTTTATGGGCTTTATTTTACACATTTATATCATTTTTGGGACTAACCTACTAACCGGAGGCCCAGCCCATATTGTTGTTTTTTCCTATTTCAGTATTTCGAAGAAAAGGAATATCAAACGGAGTCCAAACGGAATGAAACATTCGGGAGCGTGGTTTTTGGAACGAACATGATCCGGAGAGCTTGGAGTGCAAGTCAAGAAGCTTCCGAGGGCCCCACGTGATAGGGGGCCGCCCCCCCCCCCCCCTATAGGACGCGCCCCCTGTCTCGTGGGCCCCTCGGGCGGTCACCGACGTACTTCTTCCTCCTATATATACCTACGTACCCTGAAAACATCCAGGAGCACCACAAAACACAATTTCCACCACCGTAACCTTCTGTATCTGCGAGATCCCATCTTGGAGCCTTCACCGGCACTCTGCCGGAGGGGGAATCAACCACGGAGGGCCTCTACATCAACATCCTTGCCCCTCCGATGAGTTGCGAGTAGTTTACCACAGACCTACGGGTCCATAGTTATTAGCTAGATGGCTTCTTCTCTCTTTTTGGATCTCAATACAATATTCTCCCCCTCTCTTCTGGACATCTATTCAATGTAAACTCTTTTTGCGGTGTGTCTGTCGAGATCCGATGAATTGTGGGTTTATGATCAAGTTTATCTATGAATAATATTTGAATCTTCTCTAAATTCTTTTATGTATGATTGAGTTATCTTTGCAAGTCTCTTCGAATTATCAGTTTGGTTTGGCCTACTAGATTGGTCTTTCTTGCCATGGGAGAAGTGCTTAGCTTTGGGTTCAATCTTGCGGTGTTCTTACCCAGGGTCAGAAAGGGTTGCAAGACATGTATTGTATTGTTGCCATCGAGGATAACAAGATGGGGTTTATATCATATTGCATGTGTTTATCCCTCTACATCATGTCATCTTGCTTAATGCGTTACTCTGTTTTTATGAACTTAATACTCTAGATGCAAGCAGGAGTCGGTCGATGTGTGGAGTAATAGTAGTAGATGCAGGCAGGAGTCGGTCTACTTGTTATGGACGTGATGCCTATATACATGATCATGCCTAGATAATCTCATAACTATGCGCTTTTCTATCAATTGCTTGACAGTAATTTGTTCACCCACCGTAATACTTATGCTATCTTGAGAGAAGCCACTAGTGAAACCTATGGCCCCCGGGTCTATCTCTTATCATATTTGCTTTCAATCTACCTTTATTTGCATCTTTACTTTTTGCATCTATATTACAAAATACCAAAAATATATTTATCTTATCATACTATCTTTATTAGATCTCACTTTCGCAAGTGGCCGTGAAGGGATTGACAACCCCTTTATTGCGTTGGTTGCGAGTTCTCGGTTTGTTTGTGTAGGTGCGTGGGACTTTTGAGGATTCTCCTACTAGATTGATACCTTGGTTCTCAAAACTGTGGGAAATACTTACGCTACACTTTGCTGCGTCACCCTCTCCTCTTTGAGGAAAACCAACGCAAGCTCAAGACGTAGCAATGACCTCTGTCCTGCCGTCCTGGCGGTCTTGGTCTTGTTGCACCATAATGGAAACCTTTGGTTTATTCCTCAGGACTCCATGCCTGCGGCCTGCCTCCTTGGTACCAAAGAGGAAACCTGCGCTCTACGCCCGCCTGGAGCCCGCCTGGCCTTGGTCGTCATGGCTCATGTCAGCTGAGCCTCGCGAGGTATACCTTGCATAGAACTCTCTTCCCCTTGGGAGCCAGCCTGAGGAGGCCGATCCCCTTGGGGGTCTTGGCGTCGTCCGCCTCGCGAGGCTTGGCCCCTCGCGAGGGTCTTGAGTTGTTGATGCTGAAGCTGGGACGTACCAGGCCGTCGATGGAGCCACGTGGTGGGCCGCAGGCAGGCAGGGCTGGATACCTCTATATCTAGGACGCCGATAGTAGCCCCCAGGCCCAAGGCGCGCTCAGACTTGGCTTCCAAGCGAAGCCAAAGGGCAAGTGAGGAGCGCCGCGGGCCCTAACCACCTGCGGCCTTGATGACACGTGGTGGTTGATGGGACATGGGCATCTCCACTTTCCCACGCCGCCTTGATATCTGGCAGGCCTAGTGGTCGCCCGTTGTCAGTGCAACTCACCCTTCACAGATTGTCGCGCTTGGCCCTTGTTTCTTCCTTTCTAATCTTGCCGCCCCGTCCGTAGATCCGGCGCCGGCACCTCGCCCCTCTTCTGGTGCTCGTCATGGCTCCCCAGCCGAGGAAGAAGAAGGGGAAGGCGTGTGCCCCGGCCAGTCCTTCGTCGGCCTTGTAGCCAGCCCTCGAGCAGTCGACGGTGATCAACCAGGAGGGCTGGCAAGGTCCACCACGCGCTTGCAGCCGATGCCAATGAGTTGAGGGCGACGGCCGTTCGCCCTGCATCTTGGCGAGTGAATGAGATGAGT
Organism: Triticum aestivum; assembly: GCF_018294505.1. Classification (NCBI taxonomy): domain Eukaryota; kingdom Viridiplantae; phylum Streptophyta; class Magnoliopsida; order Poales; family Poaceae; genus Triticum; species Triticum aestivum. The sequence goes on along the minus strand of NC_057801.1, from coordinate 219,058,702 downwards.
GCCATCGAGATCCCCATCTATCTCCATGCTCTTCTCGCGGGGTTGATTCCTCCCTTCTCCCCCTTCTTCAATGTTGTGATATCACATTACCAGATCCACCTGCTGCATCTGGACCCCCGCTCTGTTATCCTTCTCGCCATCTTCGCCTTCCTCTACGAGGCCATGGTCGGCATTACTCCTTTTGTGGCACTATTTCACCATTTCTTCTTGCTTCGGTTGGTCGATGCCTGCCAATGCTCTGGGTGCGTGACCTTCGAAGCTGTGGCCGCAACTGCTGGTTCGGGAATCGACTTTGAGCTCTCGCCTGTTGCAAAGGGATTTCGGAAGCAGTGGCTGCTTATGGATGCAGGCGCATTCAGCCCCCTGCTCTTGACTCCTATGGTGCCGGCCTCGCCTAGCTCCAATTGGTGCCACGAGAAGCTCTCCGATCGGTGCCTTGCTTTCGTCTAGAAGAGGTTGGCGAGGTTATAGGAACTGGAAGTGACGGCGCCGATGGTGGTGAAGGAATTCGTCAGGCAGCGCATCGCTCCCCTCCGGCGCCATTCTCGCCCAATGTGGGACCTTGCGGGCGTCGAGGATCCGATGAAGCTGCAGATGCCATCACTGGCTGCTGGGACCTTGAGATGGTGCTCAAACTCCTGACGGGCGAACCCGAGCCTGCTGACCTTCCGGGGGGTGGCTGCCTTCTCTACCAGTGCTCGAACAAGGCGGCCTTCGCTAGGAAGATGCCTCTGTTCGATGAGTGGGGATTGCTTCCGGAGGGCTTCGAGGGGCCCCGCGAGAACCCCATCTTCGTGGCTCCCCTTCTATTCGATCCTGCCGCATGCACCCCAAGTGCAGAAGCGGGGGAGTGTTCGCGGTCTGTAGCTGTTGAGGGCCCCTCCGGAGGCTTGGTGCCAACAAGGGCCCAGGAGATCGGGGCTCCTGAGGCCCTGAAGGGGGTCGCCGCGGGGCTGGCGCGCCCCCAAGCTCTGGTGGTGGAGGCCCCTGACGTCCGGTGCGATGGCTTCAAAGCGGCTGCCGATGGCGAGGAGCCCACCAATGGCTCAGGAGCCATAGACCAGAGGATCCCGCCGGGTGCCCCAGCCCCTGGGATCCTTGCTCTGGCTGCCCCGCCGAACGCTCCTCCTCCCGAGGATCGCCCGTCGGGGTTCGGTCAGCCCCGCCTATGCCTTGAGTCGCTCCTAAAGAGGAAGAGGTCCCCGTGCCGCAGCGATGGCACCCGTCGGCCACTGAAGCCGAGGAGATATGTGGCTGCCGATGAGTAAGTACCTTTGCTCTTGATTCCTTGCGCGCTGCGTTTTCTCCTAACCAGGGCCTTGCAAGGCTCCCACGAAGGCGAAACCTCAGGAGGCGTGCGCCCCCATGGATACCGGCTTGACTCCCGCATGCAGCCCCCGGCGCCCTGGTCCTGCATAGGGCGTAGGGCGGACTCCAGCTACCATGACGCCGCGAGGGTGCCCCGGAACCGGGCTCCCTGCTCCCTCTCCCCGCGACTCAGCCTGGGAAACGGGGGATGCATCGGCGATTCTTCCTCTTGTCATTTCTGGCAGAGGTGCCCCTTGAGCGGCCTTCATCTTCAGGTTGTGGGGCTGCACCGGCCAGCCCCCGACCGGCGGCTCGCGAGGCGCCCAGCGCCTCCCCGGCGGCCTCTGGGGCCGATGAGGGTCTTGGCGGCGCACTCGCGCTTTCTTGTGGGCGCAGTGCCGTACGCTTCAAGTTCTTCGATGAGGCGATGCGCGCGATGATCAATATTGGCGGGGAGCTTGCTAATGTCGACACCAGGCTTGAGGCGGAAAATCATCGCCTGGCGCATGAATGGCAACAGTTGAAGGTTGCCATTAACCTTGGGAGACTTCAGCGCGACAAAGCTAATGCGCGTGCGGTAGCCTCGCTCGCGACTTCTCGCAAGGCTTGCACCCGCGCCGTGGAGGAGGCCGAGGCCGCCAACCGCCATCGTGAGGCGGCCGAGGAGCGGGAGCGAGAGCTTCTGTCTTCAAATGCGGCCCTCGAGCGTGAAGTCGAGGAGCGCCACGCCCTTCTGGCCTCCTCACCAGGCGAGGTGGACTTTGCCGAGGCGGAGCTCCTGAGGCACCACGAAGACTTGACGTTGGAGACCGTGGAGCACAACATGGCGTTGGAGAGGCTGGAGGTAAGGGAGCGCCAGGCTGCCGCGGCCGAGGACGCTGTTGCAGCCCGGGAAGCCCAGGTTCAGCTGGAGGTGCAGGAGAGGATGGCGAAGGCGTGTGCTGAGTTGGCCGAGGGGCACTGCCTGGATCTGGAGCTGCTCAAGGCCGAGCTTGAAGGTAGGCCCTGAAGGCTAAGCTGCAGTCTGTGGAGGAGCGTGAGACCGCTGCTCGAGAAGCCCTGATTTCTTCCGAATCTGCCTTGGCCTCCGCCCGAGCCGAGTTGTCTTCCCTTTAGCAGCAGATCAAGGACACCGCGTCCCTGGCGGAGAGGACCGCAGGCGAAGCGAATCACCGCCAGACGCTGCAGCGCGAGCACGCCTCGATGCTTCAGGGCCTCAGACTCAGAACTAATTCCGCCTTGTGCACCATCTGTGATGAGAGCGCTCCTCATCCGCATGAGAACGACTACGCCAGCCACCTCAACTTCTTCACCGACATCGTGACCCGCCTGGAGGCTTGGGTTGCAAGGTCTCGCGAGCTTGTAGAGGAGAGGAGTCGTGGTCTTCTGGGGCGCGCGTTCTCGCATGTCTTCAACCACCTCCTCAACTGTGACCCTCACTTTGATTTCGATGCTGTGCTAGCCCCCGAGCCTTTGGTCGTTCAGGACAACCTGACTGGGTGGGTGGACAACCATGTGGATGCCTTGGTAGAGGAAGTTGCTCCGGAGGATGACACGGTCGTGATTGCGCCTGGAGAAGACGATGCGGGTAGCGATGATGAGGAGGACGGCCGCCATGACGCAAGCGGTGCGGACGGAGGTGACGAGGAAGGCACACCCAACTAGACATGTGTTTCTTTTTTCTTTGACATGTATGACAAAAACTTGAACGCATCCTCATGAGAGCATTTTGAAAAGGGGGCACCCCTTATGATGTACGAAACCCTGAAATGCTTTTGAAGTAGCGCCTGGAGCACGACCCCGCAGGGCCGTGGGCCGTCAAGCGAGGTAGTTGTTTATGACTTATCTTTGGTTTCGTGGATATCAAGTGAGGCCTGGTGTCGTGGCAGCACTCCTTCTCCTGAGGTGAGCCTGCCGCGGGTTCGCGAGGTTCTGTGCCTCCCGAGGGGCCTGCTGGCCTGTCCTAGAGTGCCTCGTGGGGAACCAACTGCAAGACCATGGCGAGGTGGGCGCGCAGGGTGGCTGCACCCTCGAGCCCCCCAAGTGGGGAGCGATCGACACCAGCACGCATGTCATACCCAGCCCCCGCTCGCGAGGCGCTTGAGGGCAGGGCAACAGTCACGAACTTCAGTAAGAATGCAAGAACCGAAGGCAAGAGAGCCACACAAGATGAGAAAATTCCCCCCATTTTATAAACGCACGAAAATCAAAACTACTTCAAGAAATCGACGCACAAGTACAGAAAGGAGGCAAAAGCAAATGGCCGCGTCCGGCATCTAGCTAGTCTTCAAGTCTTCTCACCAGTGCGGAGCTAAGTGCTTCCACTGGCTGGGCATAGTCATTGGGGACAGTGTCGACGGCCAGCGTGGTGCTTCCACTAGGACGTGGGCCGGAGCCCCCGTGAGGCCCTAGGGCGGCACTCAGGAGAGTCCGGGGCGTGTACAGCCCCACTCATTATTACGTGAGAGTGTCACGAGCGAATACCTTCACAGGCCATAGCCTTGCTTCATGTTGCCCGACGAGGACCCCATCGTGCGTCGCCCCTGACCACCGTTGGGGAGACCGGAAACCAGGACAAGACCAAGGGGCCAGGGGGACACTGGCAGCGTCCTCGGCGCCCGCAGGCCCCTCACCAGGGGAGAAGGGCTCGTCGGCGCCTTCCCCGGCGGGGAACCTACCTCCAAACAGGGCCCTGCTCTGCGCAGGACGAGGAGGGCCCTGCCGATGGGCTTCCCCTGCGCTGCTCCCAATGTCCTTCATGCTCCTGCGGGGGATCCGCCATCTTGAGAGTCCTGGTGGCAGTTGCGCCCTGGTTCACCTGCGATCCATGGTTAACGTAAGCGTGCCCCTGAGGCGTTAGTTGTACCCAGAGGTTGTCGCTGTTGGAGACGGTGGCGGGGCTTGGTGGCGGCTCGAAGGAGAGCTCAGCCTCGTGTATGTCCAGCGCCCAACCTGGCGTGGGGGGTCGGCTGGGGCCCTCCCCCAGTGCGTGCCTTTGATCCATTGCGATGGGGACGTAGGCTTCCGGGCTGGTCGCACCAGAAACGCCGGCCGGCTGCCTCTGATCCTGTCGACCAGGGGCCAGTGCTCCGGCGCGGCCCCTGGTGATGTTGCCCAGAGCAGCCCCACTCTGAGGTGGCACGTTCGGAGGGGTGCGGGCTTCTCTGCGGGGCTGGTCAGTGCCGAGAGGCTCTCCACGGGCCCTGGGAGGGGCGCGCGGTTGTGTCGGGCATGGGCGCCCCCCCACCGCCTGCGACGTGGGCAGGGTGCAGAATGGCGCCGCCCCCTGCACGCCGCATCCAGCAGCTCGGCGACTCGTTCCAGCAAGGCGTCGCGGCCACTTTCCAGCAGCCTGCACTGTAAGAGCTCTCGAGCCACGATGACCGCCACCCGCATGTTTGCCTGTTCCCTGCGCGTGTGTGGTGCGGTTACTGCAGCGTAGTTCACAGATCGCGCAGCGGCGCGGTTGCGGTGTGGTGCCAGTGGAGAAGGTTGCGCCACGTGCCCCCCACGGCCGGTCGCCCGTGGCGGAGCGCGGGCCGTGATTAGAGCGGAGTGGAGGTCTTCCTCGTCGGTAGGCGCTGCCGAGGAGGCCTGGACGACCTAGTGCTCGACATGCATCCTCGGGGCGTCGGCCATGGCGTCGGTGGAGCGGCGGAGGACCGATGATGGAAGAGAAGATCCGACGCACCCCTACCTGGCGCGCCAAATGTCGGATTACAGGTTCCGCAAACCCTTGAGAGGTTCGAACTCTGGGGTGCGTGCGGAGATCTTAACCCATCCAGTCTGCCTACTCGTGATCCTCCTAAGCCTAGTACGACGAGCTCGAAGAGACAAAGAGAGACAACAATTTATCCTAGTTCAGGCCATCTTGCAGTATAATACCCTACTCCAGCGTCTTGCTGGATTGCCTCGAGGGCTGAGGATGAACTAGTACAGTGGATGAACTGGCCTTAGGAGGTGAGGTGTTCTTGAGCTCAAGGGAGCTGGTGAGGTGGTCGGGTGAGAATGGATCCCATCCCCCTCCATGGTGGTGGCTAAGTCATATTTATAGTGGCCTTGGTCCTCTTCCCAAATGTTGGTGGGAAGGGATCCCACAATGGCCGGATTTGAAAGGGGACAAGGAGTACAGCTTATCCTGACAAAAGTGGTCTTCGCCTGCAAAAAGCCTCTGGTCGTGACGTTGTGGTGGGCTCGTCGATGAACTCCGTCCTGCCGTCCTGGCGGTCTTGGTCTTGTTGTACCAGAATGGAAACCTTTGGCTGATTCCTCGAGACTCCGCGCCCGCGGCCTGCCTCCTTTGCACCAAAGAGGAAACCTGCGCTCTGTGCCCGCCTGGCGCCTGCCTGGCCTTGGTCATCATGGCTCACGTCAGCTAAGCCTCGTGAGGTATACCTTGCATAGAACTCTCCGCCACTCAGGAGCCAGCCTGAGGAGGCCGATCCCCTCAGGGGTCTTGGCGTTGTCCGCCCCGTGAGGCTTGGCCCCTCGCGAGGGTCTTGAGTTGTTGAAGATGAAGCTGGGCCGTACCAGGCCATCAATGGAGTCATGTGGTGGGCTGCAGGCAGGCAGAGCTGGATACCCCTATATCCAGGACGCTGACAGGGGTCCTGTTCATCGGGAGGGGTGTGGCATACCGCAGAACAGGACTCCACGGGACACTGTTCATCTCCACTGTCGACCTCATCTAGCCTCCACGGGCTACTGTTCATCCACCGTCGACCTCCTCCAGCCTCCACCTGCGACTGTTCATCCACGAGCTCCTGTTCATCCAGTCTCCACCACACGCTCCTCCACCAGCTACTGTTCAACCAACCCTCTCCACGGGGTCCTGTTCAACCACCCCTCCATGGCTACTGTTCATCCAGCCCTCACCGGCTACTATTCAACCAGCCCTCCACCAGCTACTGTTCAACCTTCCCTCCATGGGGTCCTGTTCATCCACGCCTAACTGGCTCGATCGATCGGGGTCCTGTTCATCCAGCGGCAACACCATGGGATCATGTTCATCCAACCCCCACCGGGAACTGTTCATCCAAACCCCCCCATCAATGCTCAATGTTCATCCAGAGGCAGCATCTATCGGCTTTAGTTAGCAGCAGTAGCGAAGGAATCGCTTGATCGCTCGGGTTCAGTAACGCGTAGCCTGTAGTGCAATCACTCGGGTTCAGTTAAGCGACGCCTCGCTCGGGTTCAGTTAGAGCCCAACGCCTCGCACCCACGCGTGTATGTGTACAAGAGAAACGCGCATCGCTCAGCCCCCGACCACCCACCGTAACCGGGAACTCCCCGATATTTTCCTAGCCCTCGCTTCTACCATGGTTTTTTCCGTCATGCACGGCCCAAAGAATGTCATGCAGCTGCGTCTCCGGCCCGCCCAGGACGAAAAGCCCATTTTCTGTCATGATTTTTTGTCATGGAAGTAGGAGCCCACCGCATGTATGATGATATCGGGTTTTGTCACAATTATCGTCATAGAAGTGTCATATGTATGACAGAAAAAAAATTCATTCGACCCAAAATGTCACAGATGTGTCTTTTTTTGTAGTGCAAGCTTAGATGCTTGAGACTTCTTGGAATATTAACTTTGGATGCCTTGGGCTTCCCCAAGCTTGAGCTTTTGTGTCTCCTTAATTCCTCTCATACCACGGTTTCCCTAAATCTCAAAAACTTCATCCACACAAAACTCAACAAGAACTCGTGAGATAAGTTAGTATAAATCAGTGCAAAACCTTATCATTCTCTACTGTAGCAAATTACTAAAATTATTATTCAACATTGCATACTAAATACCTCTGCATATTTAATACTCCTATCCTCAAATAGAATCATTAAACAAGCAAACATATGCAAACATAACAGCAATCTGCCAAAACAGTATAGTCTGTAAAGATTGCAATATTCATCATACTTCCCTAACCCCAAAAATTCTAAAAAAAATTATGTAGCGACCAGACCTCAAACAGTCTAATCTCTATGCATCAGTGTCATCCCTGGATCGGTAATGATGACACGCACAGTACTTAAAGGATTTATAACAGAGTAGCAATCACACACTTATTACATCGAAAGTCTCAAAAGAGAACTTATTACAATAAATATGGCTTAAGGCCATCTAACAATGATAACAGCGGAAGGCTTGGAAGATAAGCGAGTCCATCTACTCCAATGGCATCACTGAGTATAAGACCACGACCTAATGGCACCATACTCGTTGTCTGAAAAGTCTGCAACATGAACATTACAGCCCAAAAACGGGTCAACACATGGAATATGCTGGCAATGTAACACATAGAGAGAAATGAACAGAATAATGCTATCACTACAAGCATATATGGCTGGTGGAAAGCTCTATGGTTACAGTTTTGCATAAAGCCAATTTTTCCCTACCACAAAGGAATAAATTTTATTTAACTATCATGGTGGTTGTTAAACATTGAGAAGGTTCCTCCAACTCAATTCCAATTAAGCATCAACATTAACCCAACAAAATTATATTAAGTAACATGATGAGATTCACATGATAATCCAAGTACTAGATACTCAAAACGTCCATAACCGGGGACACGGCTAACCATGATTAATTTATACACTCTGCAGAGGTTTGCGCACTTTTCCCCGCAAGACTCGATCTCCTCCGCTTGATTTCTCGCAGTACATGGTGTTTGAGAAACGGATGACCGAGACACATTCTTTCAGAAGCATTAACTCTCTCCTCTGGGTAGACAGTACCAACCTACATCCCCTACATCTGCTAGTCTACCTCTTCAAGAGCTCACGCAACATACTCAACTATGCTAGAATCCATAGTAGCTTGCGGCTGCACACGGAAGTTTCTAGCATGAATAATCTCATGATCCCTTTGAGCCTGCGTGGCGGTCCATAGGAGAATCACACGGTACCTCGGGATTTCCAAAAAGTACAGGCAACACTGGGTTCCCCAGGTGCCTCAGTCCACCCAGATGTGAATTTAAGTTGCCACCTTAAGTAAACCATTAAATAACAATATCACATCTGTCATGGATACATGATGTCTACTACACAACCTTCTTCTTGTAGACGTTGTTGGGCCTGCAAGTGCACAGGTTTGTAGGATAGTAGCAAATTTCCCTCAAGTGGATGTCCTAAGGTTTATCAATCCGTAGGAGGCGTAGGATGAAGATGGTCTCTCTCAAACAACCCTGCAACCAAATAACAAAGAGTCTCTTGTGTCCCCAACACACCCAATACAATGGTAAATTGTATAGGTGCACTAGTTCGGCGAAGAGATGATGATACAAGTGCAATATGGATGGTAGAAATAGGTATTTGTAATCTGAAATTATAAAAACAGCAAGGTGACTAAAGATAAAAGTGAGCGTAAACGGTATTGCAATGATAGGAAACAAGGCCTAGGGTTCATACTTTCACTAGTGCACGTTCTCTCAACAATAATAACATAGATAGATCATATAACAATCCCTCAACATGCAACAAAGAGTCACTCCAAAGCCACTGATAGCGGAGAACAAACGAAGAGATTATGGTAGGGTACGAAACCACCTCAAAGTTATTCTTTCGGATTGATCTATTCAAGAGTTCATACTAGAATAACACCTTAAGACACAAATCAACCAAAATCCTAATGTCACCTAGATACTCCATTGTCACCTCAAGTATCTGTGGGCACACGATATGCATCACACAATCTCAGATTCATCCAACCAACACAAAGTACTTCAAAGAATGCCCCAAAGTTTCTATCGGAGAGTCAAGAACATGTGCCAACTGTTGGGGAACGTAGTAATTTCAAAAAAATTCCTACGCACACGCAAGATCATGGTGATGCATAGCAACGAGAGGGGAGAGTGTTGTCTACGTACCCTCGTAGACTGAAGCGGAAGCGTTGACACAACGTAGAGGAAGTAGTCGTACGTCTTCCCGGTTCAACCGATCCAAGCACCGTTACTCCGGCACCTCCGAGTTCTTGACACACGTACAGCTCGATGACGCACCCCCGATCTCCGATCCAGCAGAGGCGCAGGGGGAGTTCCGTCAGCACGACGGCGTGGTGAAGATCTTGATGTTCTCCTGTCGCAGGGCTTCGCCTAAGCACCGCTACAATATGACCGAGGTGTAATATCGTGGAGGGGGGCACCGCACACGGCTAAGGAACGATCTCAATGATCAACTTGTTTGTGTAGGGTGCCCCCCTACCCCCCGTATATAAAGGAGGGAGGGAGGAGGTGGCCCGCCCAAGGAGGGGGCGCGCCATAGGAGGAGGAAACCTACTCCAAGTAGGTTTCCCCTCTTTTTCCTAATCCATGTTGGAGGGGGAAGGAAGGAGTACTAGTAGTAGGAAGGAAGAGGGGGGAGGAGAAAGGAAAGGGGGGCCGGCCCCCCTCCCCAATTCGGATTGGGCTTGGGGGGGCGCGCCCCCCTCCTTTGCTCCTTCTCCCTTCCTCCCACTTGGGCCCAATAAGGCCCATATACTTACCGGGGGGTTCCGGTAACCTCCCGGAGCTCCGGTATATTCCCAAACTCTCCCGGAACCTTTCCGGTGTCCAAATATATCCGTCCAATATATCAATCTTTATGTCTCAACCATTTCGAGACTCCTCGTCATGTCCGTGATCACATCCGGGACTCCGAACAACCTTCGGTACATCAAAATACATAAACTCATAATATAACTGTCATCGAAACCTTAAGCGTGCGGACCCTACGGTTCGAGAACAATGTAGACATGACCGAGACACGTCTCTGGTCAATAACCAATAGCGGGACCTGGATGTCCATATTGGTTCCTACATATTCTACGAAGATCTTTATCGGTCAAACCGCATAACAACATACTTTGTTCCCTTTGTCATCGGTATGTTACTTGCCCGAGATTTGATCGTCGGTATCCAATACCTAGTTCAATATCGTTACTGGCAAGTCTCTTTACTCGTTCTATAATACGTCATCTCATAACTAACTCATTAGTTACATGCTTGCAAGGCTTAAGTGATGAGTATTACCGAGAGGGCCCAAAGATACCTCTCCGACAATCGGAGTGACAAATCCTAATCTCGAATTATGCCAACTCAACATGTACCTTCGGAAACACCTGTAGTACTCCTTTATAATCACCCAGTTACGTTGTGACGTTTGGTAGTACCCAAAGTGTTCCTCCGGTAAACGGGAGTTACACAATTCTCATAGTTACAGGAACATGTATAAGTCATGAAGGAAGCAATAGCAGAATACTAAACGATCAAGTGCTAAGCTAACGGGATGGGTCATGTCAATCACATCATTCTCCTAATGATGTGATCCCATTTAATCAAATGACAACACATGTCTATGGTTAGGAAACATAACCATCTTTGATTAATGAGCTAGTCAAGTAGAGGCATACTAGTGACTATATGTTTGTCTATGTATTCACACATGTATCATGTTTCCGGTTAATACAATTCTAGCATGAATAATAAACATTTATAATGATATGAGGAAATAAATAATAACTTTATTATTGCCTCTAGGGCATATTTCCTTCAGTCTCCCACTTGCACTAGAGTCAATAATCTAGATTACATAGTAATGATTCTAACACCCATGGAGTCTTGGTGCTGATCATGTTTTGCTCGTGAGAGAGGCTTAGTCAACGGGTCTGCAACATTCAGATCCGTATGTATCTTGCAAATCTCTATGTCTCCCACTTGGACTTGGTCCCAAATGGAATTGAAGCGTCTCTTGATGTGCTTGGTCCTCTTGTGAAATCTGGATTCCTTTGCCAAGGCAATTGCACCAGTATTGTCACAGAAGATCTTCATTGGTCCCGATGCACTAGGTATGACACCTAGATCGGAAATGAACTCCTTCATCCAGACTCCTTCATTTGCTGCTTCAGAAGCAGCTATGTACTCCGCTTCACATGTAGATCCCGCTACGACGCTTTGTTTAGAACTGCACCAACTCACAGCTCCACCGTTTAATATAAACACGTATCTAGTTTGCGATTTAGAATCGTCCGGATCAGTGTCAAAGCTTGCATCTACGTAACCATTTACGACTAGCTCTTTGTCACCTCCATATACGAGAAACATATCCTTAGACCTTTTCAGGTATTTCAGGATGTTCTTGACCGCTGTCCAGTGATCCACTCCTGGATTACTTTGGTACCTACCTGCCAAGCTTATTGCTAAGCATACGTCAGGTCTGGTACACAGCATTGCATACATGATAGAGCCTATGGCTGAAGCATAGGGAACACCTTTCATTTTCTCTCTATCTTCTGCTGTGGTCGGGCATTGAGTTTGACTCAACTTCACACCTTGTAGCATAGGCAAGAATCCTTTCTTTGCCTGATCCATTTTGAACTTTTTCAAAATTTTGTCAAGGTATGTGCTTTGTGAAAGTCCTATTAAGCGTCTTGATCTATCTCTATAGATCTTGATGCCCAATATGTAAGCAGCTTCACCGAGGTCTTTCATTGAAAAACTTTTATTCAAGTATCCCTTTATGCTATCCAGAAAGTCTATATCATTTCCAATTAATAATATGTCATCAACATATAAAACTAGAAATGCTACAGAGCTCCCACTCACTTTCTTGTAAATACAGGCTTCTCCAAAAGTCTGTATAAAACCATATGCTTTGATCACACTGTCAAAGCGTTTATTCCAACTCCAAGATGCTTGCACCAGTCCATAAATGGAACGCTGGAGCTTGCACACTTTGTTAGCACCTTTTGGATCAACAAAACCTTCAGGCTGCATCATATACAACTCTTCTTCTAGAAATCCATTCAAGAATGCAGTCTTGACATCCATTTGCCAAATTTCATAATCATGAAATGCAGCAATAGCTAACATGATTCGGACAGACTTAAGCATCGCTACGGGTGAGAAAGTCTCATCGTAGTCAACCCCTTGAACTTGTCGAAAACCTTTCGCAACAAGTCGAGCTTTGTAGACAGTAACATTACCATCAGCGTCAGTCTTCTTCTTAAAGATCCATTTATTCTCAATGGCTTGTCGATCATCGGGCAAGTCAACCAAAGTCCATACTTTGTTTTCATACATGGATCCCATCTCAGATTTCATGGCCTCTAGCCATTTTGCGGAATCTGGGCTCATCATCGCTTCCTCATAGTTCGTAGGTTCATCATGGTCAAGTAACATGACTTCCAGAATAGGATTACCGTACCACTCTGGTGCGGATCTTACTCTGGTAGACCTACGAGGTTCAGTAGAAACTTGATCTGAAGTTTCATGATCAATATCATTAGCTTCCTCACTAATTGGTGTAGTTGTCACAGGAACCGGTTCTTGTGATGAACTACCTTCCAATAAGGGAGTAGATACAGTTATCTCATCAAGTTCTACTTTCCTCCCACTCACTTCTTTCGAGAGAAACTCCTTCTCTAGAAAGGATCCGAATTTAGCAACGAAAATCTTGCCCTCAGATCTGTGATAGAAGGTGTACCCAATAGTCTCCTTTGGGTATCCTATGAAGACACATTTCACCGATTTGGGTTCGAGCTTATCTTGTTGAAGTTTCTTCACATAAGCATCGCAGCCCCAAACTTTAAGAAACGACAACTTTGGTTTCTTGCCAAACCATAGTTCATAAGGCGTCGTCTCAACGGATTTTGATGGTGCCCTATTTAACGTGAATGCGGCCGTCTCTAAAGCATAACCCCAAAACGATAGCGGTAAATCGGTAAGAGACATCATAGATCGTACCATATCAAGTAAAGTACGATTACGACGTTCGGACACACCATTTCGTTGTGGTGTTCCAGGTGGCGTGAGTTGCGAAACTATTCCGCATTGTTTCAAATGTAAACCAAACTCGTAACTCAAATATTCTCCTCCATGATCAGATCGTAGAAACTTTATTTTCTTGTTACGATGATTTTCTACTTCACTCTGAAATTCTTTGAACTTTTCAAATGTTTCAGACTTGTGCTTCATCAAGTAGATATACCCATATCTGCTCAAATCATCTGTGAAGGTGAGAAAATAACGATATCCGCCACGAGCCTCAACATTCATCGGGCCACATACATCTGTATGTATGATTTCCAACAAATCTGTTGCTCTCTCCATAGATCCGGAGAACGGTGTCTTGGTCATCTTGCCCATGAGGCACGGTTCGCAAGTACCAAGTGATTCATAATCAAGTGATTCCAGAAGTCCATCAGTATGGAGTTTCTTCATGCGTTTTGCACCGATATGACCTAAACGGCAGTGCCACAAATATGTTGCACTATCATTATCAACTCTGCATCTTTTGGCTTCAACATTATGAATATGTGTATCACTACTATCAAGATTCAATAAAAATAGACCACTCTTCAAGGGTGCATGACCATAAAAGATATTACTCATATAAATAGAACAACCATTATTCTCTGATTTAAATGAATAACCGTCTCGCATCAAACAAGATCCAGATATAATGTTCATGCTCAACGCAGGCACCAAATAACAATTATTCAGGTCTAAAACTAATCCCGATGGTAGATGTAGAGGTAGCGTGCCGACCGCGATCACATTGACTTTGGAACCATTTCCCACGCGCATCGTCACCTCGTCCTTAGCTAATATTCGCTTAATCCCTAGTCCCTGTTTCGAGTTGCAAATGTTAGCAACAGAACCAGTATCAAATACCCAGGTGCTACTGCGAGCATTAGTAAGGTACACATCAATAACATGTATATCACATATACCTTTGTTCACTTTGCCATCCTTCTTATCCGCCAAATACTTGGGGCAGTTCCGCTTCCAGTGTCCAGTCTGCTTGCAGTAGAAGCACTCAGTTTCAGGCTTAGGTCCAGACTTGGGTTTCTTCTCTTGAGCAGCAACTTGTTTGCTGTTCTTTTTGAAGTTCCCGTTCTTCTTCCCTTTGCCCTTCTTCTTGAAACTAGTGGTCTTGTTGACCATCAACACTTGATGCTCCTTCTTGATTTCTACCTCCGCGGCTTTCAGCATCGCGAAGAGCTCGGGAATAGTCTTGTTCATCCCTTGCATATTATAGTTCATCACAAAGCTCTTGTAGCTTGGTGGCAGTGATTGGAGAATTCTGTCAATGACGCTATCATCCGGAAGATTAACTCCCAGTTGAATCAAGTGATTATTATACCCAGACATTTTGAGTATATGCTCACTGACAGAACTGTTCTCCTCCATCTTGCAGCTGTAGAACTTATTGGAGACTTCATATCTCTCAATCCGGGCATTTGCTTGAAATATTAACTTCAACTCCTGGAACATCTCATATGCTCCATGACGTTCAAAACGTCGTTGAAGACCCGGTTCTAAGCCGTAAAGCATGGCACACTGAACTATAGAGTAGTCATCAGCTTTGCTCTGCCAGACATTCTTAACGTCGTCAGTTGCATCAGCAGCAGGCCTGGCACCCAGCGGTGCTTCCAGGACGTAACTCTTCTGTGCAGTAATGAGGATAATCCTCAGGTTACGGACCCAGTCCATGTAATTGCTACCATCATCTTTCAACTTTGCTTTCTCAAGGAACGCATTAAAATTCAACAGAACAACAGCATGAGCCATCTATCTACAAACAAACATAGACAAGCAAAATACTATCAGGTACTAAGTTCATGATAAATTTAAGTTCAATTAATCATATTACTAAAGAACTCCCACTTGGACAGACATCTCTCTAGTCATCTAAGTGATCACGTGATCCAAATCAACTAAACCATGTCCGATCATCACATGAGATGGAGTAGTTTCAATGGTGAACATCTCTATGTTGATCATATCTACTATATGATTCACGCTCGACCTTTCGGTCTCCGTGTTCCGAGGCCATATCTGTATATGCTAGGCTCGTCAAGTATAACCTGAGTATTCCGCGTGTGCAACTGTTTTGCACCCGTTGTATTTGAACGTAGAGCCTATCACACCCGATCATCACGTGGTGTCTCAGCACGAAGAACTTTCGCAACGGTGCATACTCAGGGAGAACACTTCTTGATAATTAGTGAGAGATCATCTTAAAATGCTACCGTCAATCAAAGCAAGATAAGATGCATAAAGGATAAACATCACATGCAATCAATATAAGTGATAAGATATGGCCATCATCATCTTGTGCTTGTGATCTCCATCTCCAAAGCACCGTCGTGATCACCATCGTCACCGGCGCGACACCTTGATCTCCATCGTAGCATCGTTGTCGTTTACGCCATCTATTGCTTCTACGACTATCACTACTCTTAGTGATAAAGTAAAGCAATTACAGGGCGTTTGCATTTCATACAATAAAGCGACAACCATATGGCTCCAGCCAGTTGCCGATAACTTCGGTTACAAAACATGATCATCTCATACAATAAAATATAGCATCACGTCTTGACCATATCACATCACAACATGCCCTGCAAAAACAAGTTAGACGTCCTCTACTTTGTTGTTGCAAATTTTACGTGGCTGCTACGGGCTTAGCAAGAACCGTTCTTACCTACGCATCAAAACCACAACGATAGTTTGTCAAATAGACTCCGTTTTAACCTTCACAAGGACCGGGCGTAGCCACACTCGGTTCAACTAAAGTTGGAGAAACTGACACCCGCTAGTCACCTGTGTGCAAAGCACGGCGGTAAAACCAGTCTCGCGTAAGCGTACGCGTAATGTCGGTCCGGGCCGCTTCATCCAACAATACCGCTGAACCAAAGTATGACATGCTGGTAGGCAGTATGACTTATATCGTCCACAACTCATTTGTGTTCTACTCGTGCATATAACATCAACGCATAAAACCTAGGCTCGGATGCCACTGTTGGGGAATGTAGTAATTTCAGAAAATTTCCTACGCACACGCAAGATCATGGTGATGCATAGCAACGAGAGGGGAGAGTGTTGTCTACGTACCCTCGTAGACCGAAGCGGAAGCGTTGACACAACGTAGAGGAAGTATTCGTACGTCTTCCCGGTTCAACCGATCCAAGCACCGTTACTCCGGCACCTCCGAGTTCTTGACACACGTACAGCTCGATGACGCACCCCCGATCTCCGATCCAGCAGAGGCGCAGGGGGGAGTTCTGTTAGCACGACGGCGTGGTGACGATCTTGATGTTCTCCTGTCGCAGGGCTTCGCCTAAGCACCGCTACAATATGACCGAGGTGTAATATCATGGAGGGGGGCACCGCACACGGCTAAGGAACAATCTCAATGATCAACTTGTGTGTGTAGGGTGCCCCCCTACCCCCATATATAAAGGAGGGAGGGAGGAGGTGGCCGGCCCAAGGAGGGGGCGCGCCATAGGAGGAGGAAACCTACTCCAAGTAGGTTTCCCCTCTTTTTCCTAATCCATGTTGGAGGGGGAAGGAAGGAGTACTAGTAGTAGGAAGGAAGAGGGGGAAGGAGAAAGGAAAGGGGGGCCGGCCCCCCTCCCCAATTCGGATTGGGCTTGGGGGGGCGCGCCCCCCTCCTTTGCTCCTTCTCCCTTCCTCCCACTTGGGCCCAATAAGGCCCATATACTTACCGGGGGGTTCCGGTAACCTCCCGGAGCTCCGGTATATTCCCAAACTCTCCCGGAACCTTTCCGGTGTCCAAATATATCCGTCCAATATATCAATCTTTATGTCTCGACCATTTCAAGACTCCTCGTCATGTCCGTGATCACATCCGGGACTCCGAACAACCTTCGGTACATCAAAATACATAAACTCATAATATAACTGTCATCGAAACCTTAAGCGTGCGGACCCTACGGTTCGAGAACAATGTAGACATGACTGAGACACGTCTCTGGTCAATAACCAATAGCGGGACCTGGATGTCCATATTGGTTCCTACATATTCTACGAAGATCTTTATCGGTCAAACCGCATAACAACATACTTTGTTCCCTTTGTCATCGGTATGTTACTTGCCCGAGATTTGATCGTCGGTATCCAATACCTAGTTCAATCTCGTTACTGGCAAGTCTCTTTACTCGTTCTGTAATACGTCATCTCATAACTAACTCATTAGTTACATGCTTGCAAGGCTTAAGTGATGAGTATTACCGAGAGGGCCCAGAGATACCTCTCCGACAATCGGAGTGACAAATCCTAATCTCGAATTATGCCAACTCAACATGTACCTTCGGAAACACCTGTAGTACTCCTTTATAATCACCCAGTTACGTTGTGACGTTTGGTAGTACCCAAAGTGTTCCTCCGATAAACGGGAGTTACACAATTCTCATAGTTACAGGAACATGTATAAGTCATGAAGGAAGCAATAGCAGAATACTAAACGATCAAGTGCTAAGCTAACGGGATGGGTCATGTCAATCACATCATTCTCCTAATGATGTGATCCCATTTAATCAAATGACAACACATGTCTATGGTTAAGAAACATAACCATCTTTGATTAATGAGCTAGTCAAGTAGAGGCATACTAGTGACTATATGTTTGTCTATGTATTCACACATGTATCATGTTTCCAGTTAATACAATTCTAGCATGAATAATAAACATTTATCATGATATGAGGAAATAAATAATAACTTTCTTATTGCCTCTAGGGCATATTTCCTTCACCAACCCCTATGCATAGGTTCATGGGCGGAACCCGCAGGTTGGTCACCAAAACATACATCAAGTGGCACATGATATCCCATTGTCACCCCAGATAAACACGGCAAGACATACATCAAGTGTTCTCATAAAAGACTCAATCCGATAAGATAACTTCAAAGGGGAAACTCAATTCATCACAAGAGAGTAGAGGGGGAGAAACATCATAAGATCCAACTACGATAGCAAAGCTCGGGATACATCAAGATCGTGCCATAGAGAGAACATGAGAGAGAACACAAGAGAGAGAGAGAGAGAGAGATCAAACACATAGCTACTGGTACATACCCTCAGCCCCGAGGGTGAACTACTCCCTCCTCGTCATGGAGAGAGTCGGGATGATGAAGATGGCCACTGGTGATGGGTTCCCCCTCCGGCAGGGTGCCAGAACGGGCTCCCGAGAGGTTTTTGGTGGCTACAGAGGCTTGCGGCGGCGGAACTCCCGATCTATCTTGATATTCGATGGTTTTAGGGTACGTAGGCATATATCGGCGAAAGAAGTCAGTCGGGAGGTGCTCGAGGGGCCCATGAGACAGGGGGGCACGCCCTATAGGGGGGCGCCTTCCTACCTCGTGGCTGCCTCGAGGATCTTCTGGCGTGAACTCCAAGTCTCCAGGATCATATTCTTCCAAAAAATCACGCTGCCGAAGGTTTCATTCCATTTGGACTCTGTTTGATATTCCTTTCCTTCGAAATACTGAAACAGGCAATAAAACAGCAATATGGGCTGGGCCTCCGGTTAGTAGGTTAGTCCCAAAAATGATATAAATGTGTAAAATAAAGCCCATAAACATCCAAAAGGGGTAATATAATAGCATGGAACAATCAAAAATTATAGATATGTTGGAGACGTATCAAGCATCCCCAAGCTTAATTCCTGCTCGTCCTCGAGTAGGTAAATGATAAAAACAGAATTTTTGATGTGGAATGCTACCTAGCATAATTCTCAATGTAATTTTGTTTATTGTGGCATGAATTTTCAGATCCAAATGATTCAAAATAAAAGTTCATATTGACATAAGAAATAGTGATACTTCAAGTATACTAATCAAAGAAATCATGTCTTCTCAAAATAACATGGCCAAAGAAAGTTATCCCTACAAAATCATATAGTCTGGCTGTTGCTCTATCTTCATCACACAAAGTATTTAATCATGCACAACCCTGATGACAAGCCAAGCAATTGTGTCATACTTTAGTAATCTCAAACTTTTTCAACTTTCACGCAATACATGAGCGTGTGCCATGGACATAGCACTATATGTGGAATAGAATGGTGGTTGTGGAGAAGACAAAAAGGAGAATATAGTCTCACATCAACTAGGCGTATCAACGGGCTATGGAGATGCCCATTAATAGATATCAATGTGAGTGAGTAGGGATTGCCATGCAACGAATGCACTAGAGATATAAATATATGAAAGCTCAACAAAAGAAACTAAGTGGGTGTGCATCTAACTCGCTTGCTCACGAAGACCTAGGGCATTTTGAGGAAGCCCATCATTGGAATATACAAGCCAAGTTCTAAAATGAAAAATTCCACTAGTATATGAAAGTGACAACATAGGAGACTCTCTATCATGAAGATCATGGTGCTACTTTGAAGCACAAGTGTGGAAAAAGAGATAGTAGCATTATCCCTTCTCTCTCTTTCTCTCATTTTATTTTTTCTCTTTTTTTTCTTTTTCTCTTCTTTTTTTTCTTTTTCCTTTTTTCTTTGGCCTTTGTTTTTTCTTTTTTTTTCTTTTTGGCCTTTCTCTTTTTTTGTAAAGTCCGAAGTCTCATCCCGACTTGTGGGGGAATCATAGTCTCCATCATCCTTTCCTCACTAGGACAATGCTCTAATAATGAAGATCATCACACTTTTATGGATTTATAACTCAAGAATTACAACTCAAAGCTAGAACAAGATATGACTCTCGTATGTATGCCTCCGGCGGTGTATCGGGATATGCAATGAATCAAGAGCGACATGTATGAAAATTATGAAAGTGGCCTTGCCACAAATACGATGTCAACTACATGACCATGCAAAGAGCAATATGACAAAAGTAATGCGTGTCATATGAAAGGAACGGTGGAAAGTTGCATGGCAATATATCTTGGAATGGCTATGGAAATGCCATAGTAGGTAGGTATGGTGGTTGTTTTGAGGAAGGTATATGTTGGGTGTATGGTACCGGCGAAAGTTGCGCGATACAAGAGAGGCTAGCAATGGTGGAAGGGTGAGGTGCGTATAATCCATGGACTCAACATTAGTCAAAAGAACTCATGTACTTGTTGCAAAAATCTAGAAGTCATCAAAAACCAAAGCACTACGCACATGTTCCTAGGGGGATAGATTGGTAGGAAAAGACCATCGCTCGTCCCCGGCCACCACTCATAAGGAAGACAATCAATAAATAAAATTGTGCTCCAACTTCATCACAAAGTGGTTCACCATACGTGCATGCTACAGGAATCACCAACTTCAACACAAGTATTCTTTAAATTCATAATCACCCAACTAGCATAACTTTAATATTACTACCTCCATATCTCAAAACAATTATCAAGCATCAAATTGATCATAGCATCAAATTCACTTTCTATGATAGTTTTTATTATACCCAACTTGGATGCTCATCATTCTAGGACCAACTTTGTAACCATAGCAAATACCATGCTGTTCTAAAAGACTCTCAAAATAATATAAGTGAAGCATGAGAGACTAGCAATTTCTACAAAATATAACCACCGCCGTGCTCTAAAAGATATAAGTGATGCACTAGAGCGAAAGACAAACTACTCCGAAAGATATAAGTAAAGATCAATGAGTAGTCGAATAATTGTGCAACTATGTGAAGACTCTCAAACACTAAGGAATTTCAGATCTTGGTATTGCATTCAAACAGCAAGCAAAACAAAATAAAATGACATTGCAAGGATAGCGCAACTCATGTGAAGAAGCAAAAACTTAGGCTCAACCGATACTAACCGATAGTTGTTGAAGAAGAAAGGTGGGATGCCTACCGGGGCATCCCCAAGCTTGAACTTTTGTGTCTCCTTAATTCCTCTCATATCATGGTTTCTCTTTTTCTCAAAAACTTCATCCATATAAAACTCAACAAGAACTCGTGAGATAGGTTAGTATAAACCAATGCAAAACCTTATCATTTTCTACTGTAACAAATCACTAAAATTATTATTCAACATTGAATACTAAATTTATCTGCATATTAAATACTCCTACCCTCAAATAGAATCATTAAACAAGCAAACATATGCAAACAATGCAAACATAACAGCAATCTGCCAAAACAGTACAGTCTGTAAAGAATGCAAAAGTCATCCTACTACCCTAACTACCAAAATTATGAAATAAAATTCCCTCCGTAGTAAATTTATCATATCTCATCATGCAAAAGGTTTCATCATTATATCATTCTCTGACTTTTCTAGGGAATTTTTGCAACAGCGGTAAACTTTCTGTTTTCAAACAGCAACATGTATACTAGCAAAATAAGCATGGCAAAGGCTATCCTTGACATTTTTATTGAAACTAAAGATGAAAAACATTATTCTAAATAACAGCAAGGAAATACTAACAAAAGAAAATGACGCTCCAAGCAAAACACATATCATGTGGTGAATAAAAATATAGCTCCAAGTAAAGTTACCGATGAACGAAGACGAAAGAGGGGATGCCATCCGGGGCATCCCCAAGCTTAGGCTTTTGTCTATTCTTGAATATTACCTTGGGGTGCCTTGGGCATCCCAAGCTTAGGCTCTTGCCACTCCTTATTCCATAGTCCATCGAATCTTTACCCAAAACTTGAAAACTCCACAACACAAAACTCAACACAAAACTCCAACTACGATAGCAAAGCTCGGGATACGTCAAGATCGTGCCATAGAGAGAACATGAGAGAGAGAGAGAGAGAGAGAGAGAGATCAAACACATAGCTACTGGTACATACCCTTAGCCCCGAGGGTGAACTACTCCCTCCTTGTCATGGAGAGCGCCGGGATGATGAAGATGGCCACCGGTGATGGGTTCCCCCTCCGGCAGGGTGCCGGAACGGGCTCCCGAGAGGTTTTTGGTGGCTACAGAGGCTTGCGGCGGCGGAACTCCCGATCTTTCTTGATATTCGATGGTTTTAGGGTACGTAGGCATATATAGGCGAAATAAGTCGGTCGGGAGGTGCTCGAGGGGCCCATGAGACAGGGGGCGCGCCCTACAGGGGGGGCGCCCTCCTATCTCGTGGCTGCCTCGAGGATCTTCTGACGTGAACTCCAAGTCTCCAGGATCATATTCTTCCAAAGCATCACGCTGCCAATGGTTTCATTCCATTTGGACTCCGTTTGATATTCCTTTCCTTCGAAATACTGAAACAGGCAATAAAACAGCAATATGGGCTGGGCCTCCGGTTAGTAGGTTAGTCCCAAAAATGATATAAATGTGTAAAATAAAGCCCATAAACATCCAAAAGGTGTAATATAATAGCATGGAACAATCAAAAATTATGGATACGTTGGAGACGTATCAATACACTCACCCAATCCACGTCTACTAGCATAGCATAGCAATATAAGCAAACGTAGAAGTAACTCCCAAAGATTTTATAATAAAATAGGTAATAGGTACTACCTCAGCTACTTCCCAATACCCACATATTAATTAGATCCTAATCATGCAATTGTTTGAGGATTGATCTAATGCAATAAAACTGGGTAGTAAAGAAGTATGATCAAAGTGTTACTTGCCTTGCTGATGATCTGTGAAACCTAGAGATTCGAAGTAGCAAGCGGCGCACTCCGGATACTCTATCGCAAACAAAAAAGCATACAATAAGCACTCATCTAATGCATAGGTAAAACTCAAATAAGAGACCTAACCAGTAAGTTCAACTTAAGAACTCTGCTTTGCAAAGAGAATCAAATCAAATGAAGCAACGAAAGTCAAACGGCGGAAGAAACCAGCTTCATTTTACTAATCTGGACCGAAGTCAAATTTTACAGCAGCAAAACTTGTTTGAGTTGGTTAAACGGAAAGAGGGTTTTGAGACGAAACTCTAGGCGCTTGAATCGCCTGATTCCGATAAACGAGCGAAAAGTTATACTGAAACGAAAATCAGATCAGGAATCGCGATCAGAAATAATCGCGGAAAATCCGAGAAAAAGAAAAACGAACGAACAGGCTAACGAACGAATGTTCGCTATCTGCGGCTAAACGACGAAAACCATTCGTTAAAACGAACGTATAGACGAACGTCCGCTAAATAAACTAAACCGAAAAAAATAAATCGAACCAAATCTAATAAAAAAACGGATCTAGGTTTTTTAGAAAAAACCGAGGCAACAGCGGCTACCTCGGGCGGCTCCGGTGAGACGACGGCGATGGCGGCGCGGCTCTGGTGCGGCGACGCGGGGCGATGGGTGGCGGCGGCGGCTCCGGTGGCGGGTGGCACGGCGGCGGCGGCGGGCGGCGAGGCGAGGGGCGGCGGCGGCAGCGCACGGATCGAGGGCAGCAGTGGCTAGGGTTTCGCGAGGGCTGGGCGGCTGCAGCTCGGGCCCTAGCGGCTTTAAAGGCCGGCCGGGCCAGAGTCCTAGTCGGACACGGCCCGGTTAGGTCGGTATCTTTTTTTTTAAATAATTTCGCGCAGAAAAACAAATAAAAGAAATACTAAACGGACTCCAAAAATCCCGAAATAAATTTTCCCCGTCCTCTAAATCGAGCCAGACAAGATGAACATTTATTTGGGACCTAAATGCAATTTTGAAAAACGTGCATTTTTCCTAATTCAAATAAAATAGCGATAAAACTCCAAAATAAAATCTTATTTGATTTTATTATTAAATCCTCAATATTACTTTATTTTGGGAAAGTCATTTTATTCCCTTTTATAATACAAATAATTGAAGATAAAATAATTAAAATCAAATGATCCTATTTTCAAAATTTGAGAAAACTCAAATATGAAAATAACGAAATCCCCAACTCTCTCTGTGGGTCCTTGAGTTGCGTAGAATTTCTAGGATCAAACCAAAATGCAATAAAAATATGATATGCAATGATGATCTATGTATAACATTCCAAATTGAAAATTTGGGATGTTACAAATTACCACACTTTAGAAAATTTATCAGAGCTTATTTTGCAAAAGGTTTCGGCATTTTATCACATTCTGAATTTTCTAGGGAGTTTTTGCAAGAGCGATAAACTTTCTGTTTTGAAACAGCAAGAAGTAGACTTTTAAAATAAGCATGGCAAAGGCTATACTTGACATTTTATTGAAATAAAAGATGCAAAACATTATTCTAAATAACATCAAGAAAATCCTACCAAAATAAATTTACACTCCAAGCAAAACACATATCATGTGACGAATCAAAACATAGCTCCAAGTGAGGTTACCGATAATGTTGGAGACGGAAGAGGGGATGCCTTCCGTGGCATCCCCGAGCTTAGTTGCTTGGATCTTCCTTGAATATTACCTTGGGGTGCCTTGGGCATCCCTAAGCTTATGGTATTGTCACACCTTATTCTCCTCATATCGACATCTCACCCAAAACTTGAAAACTTCAATCACACAAAACTTAACGGAACCTTGTGAGATAGGTTAGTACGATAAAGAGCAAACCATTTTGCTTTGGTACTGTCAAAGACAAGATTCATAATTGTTTCCACACAATGCCTACTATAGCATATCATTTCCACAATTTATATTGAGCAATATAAGACATAGAAAGTAGAAAACAAGCAAACTATGCATTGAAAACAGAATCTATCAAAAACAGAATAGTCTGTAGTAATCTATACTCAAACCATACTTCTACTACTCCAACAATTATGAAAAAATGGACCACGTGAGAAATTTTTATATTAATCTTATCAAAAATAATCAACTCAAAAGCACTCTTCTATTAAAAATGAGAGTTATTTTCGTGAGAATAAAAGTTTCTGTTTTTCAGCAAGATCAAATCATCTATCACCCAACATGATCCCAAAGGATTTACTTGGCACTTTATTGAAACAAAAGCAATGAAACATGATTACTACAGTAGCATAATCATGTGAACACCCAAAAACTATAGGTAAAAGTGTTGGGTTGTCTCCCAACAAGCGCCTTTCTTTAATGCCTTTTAGCTAGGCATGATGAGTTCAATGATGCTCGCATAAAAGATAAGAATTGAAATATAAAGAGAGCATCATGAAGCATATAACTAGCACATTTAAGTCTAAGCCACTTCCTATGCATAGGTATTTTGTGAGCAAATAACTTTTGGGAGCAAGAATCAACTAGCATAGGAAGGCAAAACAAGTGCAACTTAAAAACTTTCAACATAAAGAGAGGAAACTTGATATTATTGAGATATGTAGAAGCATATGTTCCTCTCTCATAATAATTTTCAGTAGCATCATGAATGAATTCAACAATATAACTATCACATAAAGCATTCTTTTCATGATCCAAAATCATAGAATTTTTCTTACTCTCCACATAAGCAAATTTATTCTCATGAATGGTAGTGGGAGCAAACTCAACAAAATAACTATCATGAGATTGAAAATTAAAATCATGATGACAAGTTTCATGATTATCATTATTCTTTATAGCAAACATGTCATCACCATAATCATCATAGATAGCAACTTTGTTATCATAGTCAATTGAAGCCTCATCCAAAATGGTGGATTCATCACTAAATAAAGTCATGACCTCTCCAAATCCACTTCCATCGTTATAATCATCATAAATAGGAGGCATGCAATCATTATAACAAATTTGCACATCAAATCTTGGGGCACTAACAGTACCACCTTCAGCAAACATAGCATCCCCAAGCTTATGGCTTTGCATATCATTAGCATCATGGATATTCAAAGAATTCATACTAATAACATTGCAATCATGCTCATCATTTACATATTCTATGCCAAACATTTTATAGCATTCTTCTTATAACAATTGAGCACAATTTTCCTTCTCGTCATTTTCATGAAAGACATTATAAAAATGAACAATATGATGCAACCTCAATTCCATTTTTTGTAATTTTCTTTTTATAAACCAAAGTAGTGATAAAACAAGAAACTAAAAGATTCGATTGCAAGATCTAATGATATACCTTCAAGCACTCACCTCCCCGACAACGGCGCCAGAAAAGAGCTTGATGTCTACTGCGCAACTTTATTCTTGTAGACACGTGTTAGGCCTCCAAGCGCATAGTTTTGTAGGACAGTAGCAATTTTCCCTCAAGTGGATGACCTAAGGTTTATCAATCCGTGGGAGGCGTAGGATGAAGATCGTCTCTCTCAAGCAACCCTGTAATCAAATACAAGAAATCTCTTGTGTCCCCAACACACCCAATGCAATAGCAAATTGTATAGGTGCACTAGTTCGGCGAAGAGATGGTGATAAAAGTGTAGTATGGATAGTAGATATGAGCTTTTGTAGTGTGAACAATAAAAATAGCAAGGTAGTAAATGATAAGATGGAGCACAAACGGTATTGCAATAATGGAAAATGAGGCCTAGGGTATGTACTTTCACTAGTGCAATCTCTCAACAATGCTAACATAGTTGGATCATATGATTATCCCTCAAAGTGCAATAAAGAATCACTCCCGAGTTCCTATTAGCAGAGAACAAAAGATAGAAATTGTTTGTAGGGTACAAAACCACCTCAAAGCTATTCTTTCCGATCAATCTATCCTAGAGTTCATACTAAAATAATAGCAAGCTATTCTTTCCGATCGATCTAATCAAGAGTTCGTACTAAAATAACACCATATGATGCATATCAACCAACTCTGATGTCACCTAGATACCCCAATGTAACCGCGAGTACCCATGAGCTAATTATACGATATGTATCAAACAATTTCAGATTCATAATACTCAATCCACACAAAGAACTACAAGGAGACCCCAAAGTTTCTATCGGAGAAAAGATAATAAAAAACGTGCATCAACCCCTATGCATAGATTGCCCCAAAGTCACCTCGTGAATCCACAAGTTGAGTGCCATAACATATATCAAGTGAATCAAAAATAATACCCCATTGTCACCACGGGTATTCATATGCAAGACATATATCATGTGTTCTCAAATCTGAACATTCAATCTGACGAGACAAAACTTCAAAGGATAAAGACTCAATTCATCACAACAAGTGTAGAGAGGGGAAAACACCATATGATCCGACTATATTAACAAAGCCTGCGATACATCAAGATCGTGACATCTCAAGAACACGAGAGACAGAGATTAAACACATAGCTACTGGTACAAACCCTCAGCCCCGAGAGTGGACTACTCCCTCCTCATCATGGTGTCCGCCAGGATGATGAAGATGGCCACCGGTGATGATTCCCCCCTCTGGTAGTGTGCCGGAACGGGGTCTAGATTGGATCTCGTGGATACAGAGGCCTTACAGCAGCGGAACGTCTGATCTAGGGCTACCCCCAAGGGTTTTGGAATATTTGGGAATTTTTAGGGCAAAAAAGGGGTGCGAGAGGCCACCGAGGTGGGCACAACCCACCTGGGCGCGCCTGGGGGCCCGGGCGCGCCTGGGGGCCCGGGCGCGCCCTGGTGGGTTGTGCCCCCCTCGGGGCACCCCCCAGGTGCTGCCCTGGCCCATCCTGAGTGTTCTGGTCCATAAAAATCCTCCAGGAGTTTCACGGTGTTGGACTCCGTTTGATATTGCTTTCCTACGATGTAAAAAACACGCAAAAACAACAACTGGGACTGGGCACTGGGTTAATAGGCTAGTCCCAGAAAATGATATAAAGTTGCTATAAAATGATTGTAAAACATCCAAGAATGATAATAAAACAACATGAATACTTCATAAATTATAGATACGTTGGAGACGTATCAATCATCTACTCGACTGTATGATTCACTCGGATATTTGAAGGCCAATAGTCAGCAAAGCAGTTCAAGCATCATCTTCACAGTGGAGGTTTTGTTGTGGGCTGAAATAATGGCCATGATGTCCCACTTTGTAACATAAGTGGTGAGGAGGTGGCTTAGTCTATATATGCCACCCCACCACATAGCTCAAGGCTCTCGCTCTCATTCTTCCATCTCTCTCTCAAACTCCCACACATTGTAATCTCCGGATTCATACTTAGATAAGAGAAAGCCTCCCCGGAGCACAAGACGTAGGGTTGTTATCTCCACCGCGAGAGGCCCAAACTCGTTAAAAAACATCGTGTCACCCATTTGCATCTCGATAGATCACGCTCCTTTACCCTACCCCTTTCTACTATCAGAATCGTTCCCACAACATCCAGGCTATCCCATTCCCATCCTGAGTGGCACTCCATCTCCATTCCCACCATTTCTCTACCAAAACCCTCCCGCCCTCCCGCCATGGCCGACGCGCCCAACCCCGCTGTCGGTGTCAAAACCGGCGGATCTCGAGTAGGGGGTCCCGAACTGTGCGTGTAAGGCTAATGGTAACAGGAGGTGGGGGACACAATGTTTACCCAGGTTCGGGCCCTCTCTATGGAGGTAATACCCTACTTCCTGCTTGATTGATCTTGATGATATGAGTATTACAAGAGTTAATCTACCACGAGATCGTAGAGGCTAAACCCTAGAAGCTAGCCTATGATTATGATTATTGTTGTCCTACAGACTAAACCCTCTGGTTTATATAGACATCGAAGGGGGCTAGGGTTACATAGAGTCGGTTACAGAGAAGGAAATCTACATATCCGAATTGCCAAGCTTGCCTTCCACACAAAGGAGAGTCCCACCCGGACATGTGATGAAGTCTTCAATCTTGTATCTTCATAGTCCAACAATCCGGCATAAGCATATAGTCCAGCTGTCCGAGGACCCCCTAATCCAGGACTCCCTCAGTAGCCCCTGAACCAGGCTTCAATGACGATGAGTCTGGCGCGCAAATTGTCTTCGGCATTGCAAGGCGGGTTCCTTCTTCGAATACTCCAAATAAGATCTTGAACACAAGGATCGTGTCTGGCTCTGCAAAACAAATTCCACATACCACCGTAGAGAGCACAATATTCCACGAATCTAATATGCTGACAACTTTTACCTAACGTGACATCACGCCGCATCCTGGTTATTATCAAAACCATTTTTCCCAACCTGGCATTGCACGTCCTGCGAGGCGGTTTTATTGGCACGTCTTGTCGAAGCAGAGATCGTGTTCCCCTTATCACGAGATTCTCATCAATACGGGCGTGGGTAACCCAACCGTGCCGTTAGTATGATTCCTCGGTTTAGGCAAGTTCCAAATGGCCGCGCGGAGGACGCTTGACATTCATCCTCTTTATAAACAGGCCAAGACCTTCCCTTTTCTTTCCACGCCTGATCCTTCCCTTCTCCTACCTCGAGTTCCAACACCCAAGGCTCAGTCCACGCGCTCCGGACCTTCAATCATGTCCGGATCCAACCCTCAAGGCTAGTGGATGGCCTCTTCTATTACAGAGGAGGACATCAAGAAGCTTAGGGAGGCTAGGTATCTGACCGCCGAAATCCTTCACAGACTTCCTGCCCCAGGGCAGGTTATTCCTACTCCCAAACCCAACAAGAGCGTTGTATTCATCTCCCACTTCATCCGAGGGTTAGGCTTTGGTCTTCATCCCTTTGTTAGAGGGCTCATGTTTTATTACGGGCTAGATTTTCATGATCTAGCTCCAGATTCCTTCCTTCACATCTCGTCGTTTATCGTCGTGTGTAAGGCCTTCCTCCGCATTACCACACACTTCGGCTTATGGCTCAAGACATTCAATGTGAAGCCGAAGATGATCGACGGGCGACACAAGGAGTGCGGAGGCGCTATAATAAGCAAAGGTGCCGACGCCTTATGGCCAAAGGGTTCCTTCCCGGAGGTGTCCGACCTACGGCAACGGGAGTGGTTTTATATCACAGCACCCTGAGGTACAATGTGGGCAGCCGCCCCAGCCTTCCGCTTTGCCCCTCCACCACAGCTTGCATCATGGGTCAACAAGGGGCTGGACTGGGGACCAGTTAATGACGTGCTGACATTGCAAAGCCGCATCCGAGATCTCCTCAAGAGGGATATCAGTCTCGTAAGTAATTCAAGTAATGCTAGTTCGTCGGGTCCTGCCATGCCAACGTCGATCTCTCCGCATGTGGGAGGTCAACCCGGAAGGACCGCAAACTATTCAGCACTTCTTTGGCGTGACGCTCGAAGGGATGTATCGATCATTCTTCGGATCACGAATAAAGTGTCTGGACACAATAGAGGATGCGGGTCTCAACTGCAACTGTCCAGATACCCAAGTAAGTAAATCCGCGACCGAACATGCTGTCATTATATTCGTCACAACATTATTCTGAATAACCACCCTCGGCTAGGACTGGATAAGAAAGGCGGAGAGGATCAGGTGTTCGGCCCCTCTTCCCGAAGACTCGCCAGATCCTGTACTAACAAGGATGCTGGCTCGTGCACCTTATCAAGTGCCATCAGGAGAGGACAAGGGGAGGAATAGGGAAGCCAAAAGCGGACTTCATGCTGGAGGTACGTTATGCATCCTAATCGGGGAAATCAGTACCCCCGTGTCAAAGGGTGAATGGGGAGGAGATTCTAGCATCCCTTCTCCCCACGGGAAGAAAAGGAGCGCCCCTAAATATTTGGAAGCAGAGGTCTCCAAACAAGGGAAGAAACCTGCTTCAGGGGGCCCTGCCTCGGAGGGCAACCTTACCGCACAGCACCCACAAGGGGGCCAGCCGTCAACCGAGCCGTAAGTGAACAAAGGTACTTTAGTAAGCATGCCCCGTTCTTTTTCCTGAGAATAACAACCAAGACATATGTTTTGCAGTCCGGCTCATAGCCCTTCTCAACAATGTTCGTCATCGGGGGATCTTCTTCCGGAGATGATGGAGAGCGAAACTCCTCCTCCTACTTCCCCGCCTCATGAGGCGGACGACCCTGAGGTGTCGTCCCGTGGGATCTCTCCCGATCCGCAAAGGCCGGAAGGTGACTCTTCGGCCGCCCGAAGTCCGAGGTTCTCAGCTCCTAGGGAGACCAACAGAAAAAGCCCGGGATTGTCCGATGTACAACCGGACACATTGATGGGTCTTCTACAGCAAGTGGATATCTCAGAGGCACATCGTACCTTAATGGGTACGGTGGTGGAGAGGATTTCATCCACAAAAAGCGGGTTGAATAAAGCTTTTACGAGCCTGCTAAGAGGCTTTGAGGTACGCAAGTGATATATATATATATATATATATATATATATATATATATATATATATATATATATTTGATTGTACCGTACACGCAAGGTGTGCTTTGTATAGGTAGTAGCCCCTGAGACTCTGGTTGCCGTCCGGACGAGGCGACCAGAGGATCATAGTCTCAGGTAGTGATAGCACTGATTTTGTATGCAGGCGGCTGCAGATCCGGCGGCTAACCGGACTGCTGAATTTGCCGAACTGAGGCGGCAACTTCATGTGGCGGATGCGGACATCACGCTTGCGAACAAGCGGCTTGACAAGGCACATGGTATGTATATTTGGGTGGTCAACAGATATTAATAAGAGCATAATGCTCGGATTTATAATATGCTTTGACTGCAGATGGAGTTGCCGCCGTGGAGACCCTTCAGGCAGAGCTTGCCCGTGCCAAGGAGCAAGCCAGGAGAAGTGATGTGGCCGCCCTGAAGGCAGCCGAAGAACTAAAAGTCGAACAGGCTGCTCATCTCCAAAGTGAGGATAAAATAGCCAACATGGCTCTTGAGCTGCAAAATGCCGCCAGCCGATATGAGCTTCTCGAAAGGGAGAACCAAACGAAAACGACTGACCTAAAAGAAGGCCTTGCAAGCAGCAAAGGAGACTCGCTCTGAAATCAGAGCGGCGCGGGAGGAGCTTCAGCAAGCCGGTGATATCGCGGCTGGAAAGCCCTTTTTATTGCGAACGAAGTTCGGCGATCCGAAGTATGCCCCTCTTGATCAATTGTGGAGTTCTTCAGACGCATACTTGGATTTAGCAAAGAGTGTTGCTGATGCGACGGAGTATTTCAAAGATCGAGAAGATCATGAGGTGGAAAGATTGTCTGGTCGCAGTTCAGTAATCCAAGGCGTCCGCTACTGTTGAATGAGCAAATGGCTGAATGGGCCAAGCTCCATAGGTTATCTGGGCTTGCCATGAAGGCCGTCGAGGACCACTTGTGGCCGAAGGAACCAAGTCTGGATAGTTATTTTGGTTTGGTGCACCGATTTATTCGTGATGTGCCACATATCGATGCTGTCAAGAGGTCGGCGTGCATAGAGGGTGCGCGGATGGTTCTTGCCCATGTTAAGATATATTGGGCGAAGATGGAGGCCACCGATATTGCAACTAGGGGTCCGCCCGGGGGCCAGGACTCGCCCGAGCACTATTTTGAAGAAGTCTTAGAAGGTGCCCGTTTAATAGAGGCTCAGTGCTCAAAGAATACCATGTTCAAATGACACGTATCTAGATTGTAAAAACAATGCTTTTCATAATAAAGGTTGTATTTATACTTTTGCTTGTAAAGTATTGTAGTGCCTCCTGTGCGGCCGCTTATGTATATATGTATATAACCTAAAAGTTTGCAGTCGTCGGCTTCAGCCCCCTTGCATATAATGCAGGGGTGTTTGGCAAAGCGCGTAATCACACTTGATCCAACGTCTTGGTCCGTTAAGGAGGTGGTAGCGCGGCGAACGAGGAAATCAGACTATATAGCTTTAACACTTTCACTTAGCCATAGGAGTTTGATGGTGGGGCTACTATATAGCCCCTGGTATGTCCACGCGCATCCGAATACGGTGCGTGTACATACGTGACCGAGAAATTGGTCCTTCATTAATGCGGAGGAATCGAGAAGATTCCGCTGAGTCATCGAGTGGTTGACCAGTCTCTCGCTTTATCATGACAGTCAGTTTTCGGCTTTCTCTACTGAGGTGCTCATCCAGATGAACCAGGGCACAATCGCAGTAGTTCTCCCGGTGCCACCTTAGCCGATAAAGCGGAACATAAGGTAGCAAAACACGGGAGCCGGGCAAACCCAGCTATTGACCAAAGACATGATTCAGAGCTGGTGCATATAAGGCCAAACTCGCGATGTCGAACACTCCCGAAGGTATTCAGACTTTTACAACATATACTGGACTGAGTACCGTCCTCAATAATGAGCCCTGAATTTCCAGGTACATGCATTAACTTGGCGTGACAAAAGAGCGGCTGTGGTGAGAGCATAGATCCCAAAAACACATTGGTTGTTGTCCTTGTAACGTCTATTTTAGATCGGCGAATAATAAGCTTGCTAATAACGTCGGTATCCCTCTTGGTCATTTTAAGTACCAGGAGGGTATGAGCCAACAAGAGACAATAAAAAAGGTTTACACATGGTCTTAATCTAAAAAGAAACCTTTGAACGGGGCCCTGCTGCACGTCTGCACCTTTATCTCCGTTGTGCCGTATCCTGGAAGGGTATAGCACGATGGTCATCTGTAAAAAGAAAGGAAAAACCCAGGTGAAAGAATCTGGTGTGACCGTGCGTAAAGTCGGTCAATCTTAATGAACCGTGAAAATTTGATATCTTGAGTGTAGATACATTCGGGCCGAACTATGGGCCTTGTGCGGGCAGCCCCTAGCACCACATATGGGGCGTAATCATTAATTAAGCTCAGGTTTATCAGGGTTGCACAGCTAGTGGTGCGCCGGACATGTCTAGCCGTGTCCGTGGTCCCGAGGACCGACCAGTTACTCGGGTTGAAGAGGCCGTTCAGTGGTTCGGCTACTAGAGCCGCCATGTAGTCTTCCGCGCGAAGAGAACGCTCTATGTTTCCACTCATAGTGATGACACCGCGTGGACTAGGCATCTTAAGTTTAAGAGAAGCGTAATGCGATACTGCATTGAAACGAGCGAAGGCCATTCTTCCGAGTAGTGCATGATAGCCGCTCCGGAATGGGGCAATGTCGAAGATTAGTTCTTCGCTTCGAAAGTTGTCGGGAGAGCCAAATACAACCTCTAACGTCAAAGAGCCCGTGCAGCGGGCCTCTACGCCTGGTATTACTCCTTTAAAGGTAGTACTGCTTTGGTTGATTCTCGACGGCTCTATCCCCATCTTGTGGACAGTGTCCTGATATATCAGATTAAGACTACTGCCGCCGTACATGAGGACTCGGGTGAGATGGTATCCGTCAATTATTGGGTTGAGCACCAAGGCGGCCGAACCTCCATGCCGGATACTAGTCGGATGATCCCTGCGATCAAAGGTGATCGGGCAGGCCGACCATGGAATGAATTTGGGGGCGACTGGTTCCACAGCGTATATGTCTCGGAGTGCGCGTTTGCGATTCTCTTTGGTATGTGGGTGGAGTAAATCATGTTTACTGTATTGACCTCTGGTGGAAATTTTTTCTGTCCCCCAGTTCGGCTGGCTAGGTTTGTCCTTGTCTTCACTTGGCGGCTCCCTCCCCTTGTGTTCGGCGTTGAGCTTGCCGGCCTGCTTGAAGACCCGGCATTCTCTGTTGGTGTGATTCACAGGTTTCTCGGGGGTGCCATGAATTTGGCAGGATCTGTCTAGAATTTTATTTAGACTGGATGAACCATCTCTGCTGCCTTTAAATGGCTTTTTCCGTTGACAGGGTCTGGAGCCCCTGGACGAATTTGGCAGGATCTGTCTAGAATTTTATTTAGACTAGACGAACCATCTCTGCTGCCTTTATATGGCTTTTTCCGTTGACAGGGTCTGGAGCCCCTGAATCCGGCGTTTACCGCTGTATTGTCTGGGCTTTCTTCATTATTTCGATGCTTATTTTATTGCGTCGCAGCTTTCCATTGCCATCCCTGATTTCGGATGTGCCTGGATCGCTGGTGCCGCTGCGGGCCAACCAACTATCCTCACCTGCGCAAAAGCGGGTCATAAGAGTAGTTAGGGCTGTCATTGTCCTTGGCTTTTCCTGGCCGAGGTGTCTGGCAAGCCATTCATCCTGGATATTGTGTTTCAAAGCTGCTAGGGCTTCAGCGTCCGAACAGTCGATGATTTGGTTCTTCTTGGTGAGAAATCTGTTCCAAAGCTTACAGGCTGACTCTCCGGGTTGTTGGATTATGTGACTTAAATCGTCTGCATTCGGAGGTCGGACATATGTCCCTTGAAAATTAGCCCTGAAAGCATCCTCGAGTTCCTCCCAACTTCCAATGGAATTTTCGGGGAGGCTTTTCAACCAGTGCCGAGCTAGTCCTTTCAACTTGAGGGGTAGGTATTTGATGGCGTGGAGATCATCTCCGCGAGCCATGTGGATGTGAAGAATAAAGTCCTCAATCCAGACTACAGGGTCTGTCGTTCCGTCGTATGCCTCGATGTTCATGGGTTTGAACCCCTCTGGAAATTCATGATTCAACACCTCATCGGTGAAGCACAGGGGGTGCGCGGCGCCCCTATACTTGGATGTGTCATGGCATGGGTCTGACGGCTGTAGTGTTCGGTATTGATTCCGAGCTGGTAGTCGATCCGCATAGTCGGTCTGGTGGCTGTGATCCTGCATAGAAACACATTTTCTAGATCCATAGATGGACCTGGCCACATCATCTCTTTTGTCCAGGTGCTCACGTAGATCGTGTGCTGACTTGTGTGCAGCGTCATTAGCTGCTCTGTCTCGGCCACGGGGTGGTCGGTCCGGCAGATCGGACGTATTGTTTTTCGGCGGACTGGGCGCAATAGCCTCGTCGTCGAATTCGGGCAGCAGCTTGCATTTTGGGTAGCTCTTTGTGTGGCGATCACCGCCATGTATTTCGTCAATGTCGAGCACTTTGTTCCATTTATGGTTGAGCGTATCCTGCGCGGCTTTAAGCTGTTGCTTCTGCTTCTTTAAGCTCCTCGCGGTAGCAATAAGCCTTTTGTGGAGGTTCTCTTGTTCTAAGTTGATGATGCGTGCATCGTCGTCCGGACTGTTCTCCTCTCCGGAGACAGGCTTATAGGTTTTGTCTTCGGCATCGCTGTGATCGGACAGCGGCTCTGGACTGTGTTCGTCGTCCCCTGGCTCATCCTGCTCCATTGCTGGGTCTACGGGGTCGTCGTTATTTTTAGCGTCGTCTGGGGTATTATTCATTCTTGTGCCGGTATCACTGTTTTTGCTATGGCGGGCTTTAGAGCGGCGTCGCTGACATCAGCTTTTTGTTTGCTTCTCAAGGGGATTGTCCTCCGCTGCATCGTCGCCATTGCTTTCTTTGGGTGTGTCCACCATATATATATCGTATGATGAAGTGGTTGTCCAGCGCCCTAGGGGCGGTGGTTCCCATTTTTCTCCGGCATCATCGTCCATGCCGTTGATGTCTTCGGAGTCGAAGTCAAGCGTGTCGGTTAAGTCATCGAAAGTGGCTATTAAGTGGGTGGTGGGTGGGTAACGAATTCCTTCGTCGTCCGCTTCCCATTCAAGCCGGACATAGTTCGGCCAAGAGTCTCCTGACAGGGAGAGAGATTTCAATGAGTTCAGCACGTCGCCCAAGGGCGAGTGCTGAAAGATATCCGCGGAGCTAAACTCCATGATCGGTGCCCAATCAGGTTCGATGGGCACGGACGCACGTGGTTCGGAGCCTATGGCCGGAGACGAGTCCGAAGGTCCGAAGACACAGACCTCCTTGGAAGTGAGACCTGTGTCCGGCTCTATCGCCACTGAGTGTTCGGCCTCCCTGGCGGGATTCATACACCCATCCTCGATGGCACGATCTGCTCTAGATTTAAAGCCGGGTCAGCTGCAGGTGCGATCTCCCGAGCACAGTCCAATGGCAGATTTAAGTCATGCTCATCGCGACCGTAGGGCGCACCTGTCATGGGTTCGAATCCATCGAAGATCAAGTCTCCGCGGGTGTCGGCGGTGTAGTTCAGGCTTCCGAACCTGACCTGATGGCCAGTGGCATAGCTATCGGTCTGCTCCAGATGGCCAAGTGAGTTGGCCCGCAGTGCGAAGCCGCCGAATACGAAGATCTGTCACGGGAGGAAAATCTCGCCCCGGACCGCATCGTTGTAGATGACTGAAGGAGCCATTAAGCCTTATGATGGCGGCACAGTGGAACTTTCAATGAAAGCACCAATGTCGGTGTCAAAACCGGTGGATCTCGGGTAGGGGGTCCCAACTGTGCGTCTAAGGCTAATGGTAACAGGAGGCGGGGGACACAATGTTTACCCAGGTTCGGGCCCTCTCTATGGAGGTAATACCCTACTTCTTGCTTGATTGATCTTGATGATATGAGTATTACAAGAGTTGATCTACCACGAGATCGTAGAGCCTAACCCTAGAAAGCTAGCCTATGATTATGATTGTTGTTGTCCTACGGACTAAACCCTCCGGTTTATATAGACACCGGAGGGGGCTAGGGTTACACAGAATAGGTTGCAGAGAAGGAAATCTACATATCCGAATTGCCAAGCTTGCCTTCCACACAAAGGAGAGTCCCACCCGGACGCGGGACAAAGTCTTCAATCTTGTATCTTCATAGTCCAACAGTCCGGCATAAGCATATAGTCCGGCTGTCCGAGGACCCGCTAATCCAGGACTCCCTCACCCGCCGCCCCCTTCCTTGCCCGTCCCCGTCGTGGCTGCCCACATCGTGGCCCTGAAGAAGTCGAATAAGCGACAAGAAGAGTGCAACCCAGACGGCGAAGCGAGCCATCTGGAGAGAGGGGAAGGAAAAAAGAAGACGCCGCCGCCGGTCAGGCGCAGGCCACTGCTGCGAACACCGATGCCATCGCTGCTAAAGTGACGCAAGCTACCCTCCTTCTGCTAGGGTTCCGTGACTTAGCTAGTCTTGTCACTTCAAAAGAGGTGGGGCTTCATCCAATTGAGTGCAAATTTTTTTGTCTGTCATGAGAATGTCGTCGGCCAGCCCGGAGTGGCATTGGCGAGACATGGTATACAATTCCTTCCCATGTTCATATGAGCATATGTCGTCCTCCTATGCATATGAATGTATTTTATTGGTTTCATCGCCACATGTAGGTGTTTCAAGCTTCAGATACCTTCAAGGTTCAACATGGGGCAAACATTCACCTTGACCCATTGCGACCCAGAAGAAAGGTGGCGGGCCTCATCAGTCGTCGACCCAAGTGAAAGTGAGAAACGACCGAGGGGGAAGACCAAAATTCCAAGGTGGGTGAAAAGTGTGATTCTTTGACACTCGCCTTGCAAGAAACTTTGAAGGGGTTCATGACCCAAAAGGAGATGTCAATTGAGAAGAGGGAAGAGAGGAAGCGCCAAGAATGAGGAGGCAATGAATACCGTCTTTGACATTCAAAAGAAGAAGCTCGAGATCGATGAAACCAATGCCCGGTCAAGAGCCAAGGAGGTGGAGCTCGTGGTAATCAGGAAGGAAATGGAGATCATGGTGACGGACTTGAGCAAGATGTCCACGAGAAAAAGGGTTTGGTTTGAGAAGAGACAAAAGTTAATGCTCGAACGAGTGATCATCTTATGGTTGGCCGAGATGCGATTGTTTTGTATGTTGGAGTGAATGCCGACATGAATTCTAGCTTCATTTTGCAATCTACTTGCTATATTTGATGATGAAAATATATTTGCTGGAAAAAAACAACGAGGCAGACCAAATGGGTCGCTCGGTTGGGCGCACTGCCTAGGAAAGCACGGACAAAGGGCTCCTTCCCCTACAACCAATCCAAACGTGTCACATCCCTAGTTCTGGCAATGCTTAGTGCTAGCATCTTGTGTTGCATCATGTCTAAGTTTTAATTAAACTTGAAATGGGGACCGATAAACCCTAGCAGCAAATAAAATGCAACTAGGGTCAAATTAAATCTTTTCCATCTACCCAAAATGGCCTTTAGAAAAGTTCATCAATTTTGGAATGGGTGAAAACTTCTTCCAAAAATGATGTACACATTTCTAGGACATTTCTGGATTTTGGAGTTAATTCATATGTATTTGAATTTGGACAATTAAATGCTATATAATATTTTAAATGTCCAAATAATTCTGAACTTAAGAGGGGGCTGTTGGAAATATTCCAAACAGAGCCCACAATTATTTTCAGGGTTTTTGAAAATGCCTTAGCATTTTAATTAAGTCAAAACAATTGCATAAAAATAGAAAAGAGAAAACCAGAGAGAGACAGAGAAATTACCTGGCGCTTACCTGTCCAGCCTGGCCGGCCCAGCTGGCAGCCCACCTGTGCAGCCCAGCCCACCAGCGCCACCGTCCTCAAGCTCCTGCCAGGAGGACGCGGGCGTGTGGTCGCCGCACGTGGGCACGCGCGTGCCACCTCCTGCTTCCCCCGCCCTCCTAGCGACGCCACGACGACGCCCCGTGTCCCCTCGCTCCTCTCCCTCACTTGCTGCACCCTCTCTCCCTCCCGTGACTTTCTTCCCCGAGCTCATCCGAGAGCGACCGTCGCTGCCGCTCGCTGCTGCTGCAGCCACCGTTCTCCCCTCACCTCCCCGCCTCGTCGGAAAGCTCCGCCATCGTCCACTGCTTCGCCCCACCCTGGCCCCGAGCGCTGGGACGGCCTGCATCGCCGGCTGCTTCATCTTCTTCCTCTTCGGTGCCATGGATCGCCGCCGTCAAATTCGCCGTCACCAAGCCGTCCCCGAGCAAGCCGAGCCCCTCATCGTGATCACTGTGAGCTTTGCCGTTGTTTCCCCCTAACCCCGCGGCCTAGCGCCCGCCGTAGCCGCAATTTCCATTGATGCCGAAGCACGCCGCCGCACGAGCTCGTCGCAGACGCAGCTCCGGTGACCATTTGGTCCCGGGCGTGCATCCAACATGCTCACCTCCGCGCGTAGAGTCTCCCTAGTGTCTCATCGCGCTCGTTTGCGCACCGCAGCGCCGGTCCCGCGAACACCCGAGCTCCGGCTGCCGCCTCGCTCGCTGCCTTCATCGTTCCCGGCCATCCCAGCACTTACCACCGCCACCACTAGATGCGCGCGAGTCCCAGGAGCACGTAGATGCCCTCATCCGCCCCTTTGGTCGCCGGAGATGCAAACCCGAGTGTCTCCGCTGCTCTGCTTGGTCGCCGGCGGCTAACCGCTGGTGTGTCCGACGTGGCCGCGTGATTAGTGTTAATCACGGCCAGCTAACCCCCCAGAGCCACTGACAGCCGGGCCCCACAGCCTAACAAACCAACTAACTAAGTAAGATTAAGATTAATCTAATTACAGTGGGCCCACGTGTCAATTTGACTATGCTGATGTGGGCGTTGACTTGACCCCACATGTCTGTGACCCTAGCCATCAGTGTGAGACTGATACGCAGGGCCCACAGGTCAGTTTGACCTGGACCGCGCCCGTTGACTGCTGACATCACAGTGACATCATGCTGAGGCAATAACTCTTTTCTGGATTTATTTATATTCAGGAAATTCTAGAAAATAGTGCTAACTTCTAAAAATCATAGAAAATCAACCGTAGCTCCAAATGAACTAATTTATATATGAAAAATGATCAGAAAAATCCAATCTATCCATCTGTACCATCTTCATGCATGTTAGAACAACTTATGGCTGCTGTTTAGGACAAATCATATGAATGGCATTTAAATAATCACATATGGAGTTTGGATTTGAACTTAGGGTTCAAACCAACTTCATTTAACTTTGTTGCTAGTTGCATTAGCTCAAAACACCAGCATGTTGCCATGTCATGATCATACATCATAATGTTGCATTGCATTGATTGTGTTTCTTTCTCAGTTGCCGGTAATTGCCCCCTTTCGATAGACGATGTACCGACGATGAGATCGATGACACCGATGAAGAGATATACTATCTTCAGAAGTGTCAGGCAAGCAAAACCCCCTTGTTCATTCCGATACAATCCCACTCTCTCGCTCCTGCTCTCTTTTACTGCATTAGGACAACAACGACATATCTGTTACTTGCTGTGGTAGTTGAACCCCTTTATCCTCTGCATGACCTGTCATTGCCACAGTAAATAGATGAAACCCACTAGCATGAGTAGGAGTTGTTTGAGCCCTGATGTGCCTACTCATTCATGCTTGTTTGTCATGCCTGCTATTGCTTAGAGTTGAGTCAGGTCTGATTCATCGGGAATGAATCAGAGGCGTGTGAACATGTCCTACCGTTGAGAGCTAAGTGTGTGAACACGATTTGGTAAAGGTAGCGGTGAGAGGCCATGTAGGAGTACATGGTGGGTTGTCTCATTGCAGCTGTCCTCAGGAACTGAGTTCTGTGTTTGTGATCCATGAACAGCTACTACCACACATTGGGATCCTTAATTGACCCTCTCGGCTTCTTAATCACCCTTGTTCTCTGTCCAGGAGTTGCAACTAGTTTCTGGTGTTTGTAGGTAGTGTTAGTAGTCTACCAAGTGGCACCCGGTACAGGTGGGCTTGGGACAGACTAGGCACCATGGCACGGTGTACCAAGCGTAGATCCACCCATCGAGGTGGGCTTGGGAACCCTGCTCACATCGTTTGGGGCCATGAGCGACACCCCGGCCGGATCTCCTTGCGGATGGAACCCGAATAGGCGATAAACCTGGACGAGAGACTTGAGTGTTTAGGTAGGCCGTGGCCGACTCCCTCGCCCGGCTTCCGCTTGAAGGTTGCCAAGGTACATGACGTGTACAGGGCGATAAGTGGCGAGAGCGTGTGTGAAGAAGTACACCCCTGCAGGGTTATCATTATCTATTCGAATAGCCGGATTCCTCGGATATGGAAACTTGGACCCCTTCTACAGTTCATAGACAAGTGAAAGTGGATACTCTAAAATGCCCAAGATAAGCGTGAGTGCTATGGATGGCGTTCTCGTAGGGAGACGGGAGCGGATCCATAGTGGTGTATTGATATGGTGAATATGTGGACTCGTGTGCGCCACCTCAAAAGAGTTACTTGTAGTTGTAGTTCAGGATAGCCACCGAGTCAGAGCTGGCTTGCTGCAGTTAAACTCCACCACCCCCTTTGTTGATAATGATGCATATGTAGTTAGTTCTGATGTAAGTCTTGCTGGGTACATTTGTACTCACATTTGCCTATTTTATGTTTTTGCAGAGAGACTTCAGTCTCGCTAGTAGTTCCGCTTGGACTTCGACGTTTAGCTTGTTACCTCAGCTACGATCTTGTGCCCTCGGCAGGATCTGGTAGATAGTCAGGCTTCTAAGCCTTTTCATTTGTAGATGTCTGTACTCAGACATGATAAGCTTCCGCTTGTGTTTGATTTGTATGCTCTGAATGTTGGGTCATGAGACCCATGTTTGTAATATCTCGCTCCTCGGAGCCTATTGAATAAATACTTGAGTCGTAGAGTCATGTTGTGATGCCATGTTGTATTTGCACATATCGAGCATATTGTGTGTATGTTATTGAAATGCTTGGTATGTGTGGGATCTGACTATCTAGTTGTTTATCTTTAGTAGCCTCTCTTACCGGGAAATGTCTCCTAGTGATTCCACTGAGCCATGGTAGCTTGCTACTGCTCCGGAACACTTAGGCTTGCCGGCATGTGTCCTTCTTCGTTCCTGTGTCTGTCCCTTCGGGGAAATGTCACGCGTTGAGTACTGGAGTCCTGTTAGCCCGCTACAGCCCGGTTTACCGGAGTCCTGCTAGCCTAGTGCTACAGCCCGGAACTTACTCGCTGATGACCGACACGTTCGATGCTGGGTCATGGATGCCTGTCCCTGTAAGTCTGTGCCACTTTGGGTTTACGACTAGCCATGTCAGCCCGGGCTCCTTACCATATGGATGCTAGCGACACTATCATATACGTGTGCCAAAAGGCGCAAACGGTCCCGGGCAAAGGTAAGGCGACACCCGTGGGAATACCGTGCGTGAGGCCGCAAAGTGATATGAGGTGTTACATGCTAGGTTGATGTGGCATTGAGTTGGGGTCCTGACAGCTTTGGTATCAGAGCTTGACTGCCTGTAGGATTACCAAGCCAAACTGGTCGAAGTTGAGTCTAGAAATGCTTTAGTTATATGTAGGGGAATTGATTGTGGGATGGAACGTAAGGCTCTTTTTACTCCTTATACCTCTTGGCCTTCTGATCTGAGTCATCCTCTTCTCTTCTACGGGGATTAAGAACTAGGCCTTCTCATCTATCTATCAGGATGACGTGTTACTAATCCATAGACTTATAGGATTGTTGGTTTCAAGCCTCAGTTCAGTTTCTACTACTTCCGTATGATAACTGTTGATCTTGAAACCTTGATATGATGTTGTTGAGTGGTTATGCCACCATTTTGCATGATGTCTCAAATCTTTTGAGCATTTACAGCCGTTATGCTATCCGAGTCATCCCAGGTTTCTAAACTATCTGATGCATTTGCAAATTCCTCCTTCCTATTCACGGTGTCCTTTTGGTCAGAATAAGCACACTAATCGGTGAGTTGAGGTACCCTGTTGCCTCGACATATATGTTGGAGCTATTATTATGACCCTAGGTGTTTTAGGGAGTCACCTAGTAATCTAGCCATGTTTTGTGTTCCCGGTGTGATGATTCTGGCCATCATTCTCGAAAGCATCCCGTGATGCCACTTAGTAGTAGGTATTCTACTCCTGGGTTTTGAGCCAAAATTCACCCTAGTCACCTCATGTTGATAGTGTTGCTAGTTCCTTTAGGATATTAGTAACTTTGCAATAGTCCTCGAGGTCTGTGGTATTTCCTTCTTCCAATACCATGAACCATCCTTGGCAGGAGTTCCTCCGAATCAAAAGATCACAATAAGAGTGCTCTTGACGAGTTCTCCATTCTATATTGTGAGTCTGCCAGTCCTACCTTTCTGCATGGGTTATCTGGAAGAAACCTGTTGAACTCATTCGACATTCTAATCCATGCATCCACAACTCAGAAAATGTTATGTTCCTTTGAGTTGTCCCTCTTTAGTTGTTTTCTGGCCCTCGTCTATCAATTGATAGTCAGGAGTAGTTATGCTTTCATGTTCCTCGATGCCACTACTCTTGTGGCCCGTCAAGCCATTCCATTCGGGAATGACTAGGAGAAACAAACTCCAGTACCTCATCCATATCTAGGATTGGGTCAAAGCAGTTGTATTCCGCGGATCAAATGCCAAACTAGCTTTTGCTCTGCTGTACCTTGGAGTGTTACCATCTTTATGTCAAGAATGTCATGAGAATTGCACCACCTCTTATGAATTCTTGACGGTGTAATACTTCTTGCCATCATTGTTCATTCCTCGGTTCCCGTGTTATTGTAACCAGAATGCCGACAAGTGAATCATGATGTGTGAAAACAATACTCCTAGCAACCGTGTTGCTTGGTAGTTAATGGACATTAATATCATTCTT
Organism: Triticum aestivum; assembly: GCF_018294505.1. Classification (NCBI taxonomy): domain Eukaryota; kingdom Viridiplantae; phylum Streptophyta; class Magnoliopsida; order Poales; family Poaceae; genus Triticum; species Triticum aestivum. The sequence goes on along the minus strand of NC_057801.1, from coordinate 219,014,596 downwards.
AGCGTGTTGATTATTGAATCATCACCCTAAGGTTAATCGTGCTACCTAGCCCTTATTTCCGGTGCACTTTTCGATCTATGAGTTAGGATAGTGCCAATCCTTACTTATTTGATCATATCGTCTTGCCTGAAAAGCAAGATTGTTCTCGAGCTTAGTAACATATCGGTGGTTTGTGATGTTCCGAATATCTCCTCGGAAGTATGACCAGGTTTCACCTGACCGCTATGTTGAGTTCGTGATCATGTTGGTTTTCTTCCAAACCACCCAATCTCCAAGATCCCGTGATGGATACCCCGAGCTAGTTGGTTAAGCTAAACAACAACTTGGAGAGTTGGGAGATAAAAGCTTAATCCACTTAGTTCACTCCAAAAGGGATATTCTTGTGTAGTGTGTGTTGAAGAAAGATGATATCTTCATCGATTGGTCCCTGTGATTAGTTGTTGGACCTAATGTCTTATCAATCCTTTGATTTGAGTATGGGCTATCGTCAAATCAAATCAGTACCAACGATGTTCGTAATGTTGTCTTACTCGTGGTTGATCCCTCGAACATACACCATTACATCTTTTGGTCTGACCAACGCTATCACCGTGTTCACATGATGGTGGAAGTCCAGTGATATGGAAATTCCGATGAGTTGTTGTTGAAACCCATTAGCAGCATTTTATCTCCCCCATGACTCATGTTGAACATAAACCTAGTGTTGGAAACTTTTATTAGCATTATCTTCATGTCCCATTTGTGAAGAATATGTTGGATGAAAGAAGTGACTTTCTCTGATTCACGTGCATTTGGTGCAAGTTGCCGCCGTGAGTTCGAGAAAGGTTGTTTTTGTTTCCCTTGGAATCATCCCAAGTCAGTCATGCATACGTGCGAAGTATTCTATGGCTTGGTAGATTAATTACCTCCACTCCATATGTGTTCCTAGCACACCAAGCCACTGACTGATTTGTTCAAGGAAGAGAAGTCTATGCTTGGGATCTAATCCATGGACTTGCGTAAAGACTTCGTTATCCTCGATGATGGTTCCCAACCTGAACTCGGTAGTGTTTTATTATAAGACTACTGTGTGGTCATGCTTGTCTAGGACAGCGTGTTCACGTGCGTGTAGCAGAACCATCTCATGTTTTGGAGCTTGCTATCGTAGTTCATTTCCCTGAGAATCATGCAACGTCATCTCGTCGATTTGTGTTGCAACCTTTCTTTTTGGACATGCTGAGTCTGAAGTATACTAACACCAATCGGATCTGAATCTCAGGCAGATATGATGGTTGGAATATTTCCAACAGTTGTATTTCGTTCCCAGCTTGCACCACCATTGAGCTAATTTCCCATGGGTTGCCCTTCTCAGCAGTTGTTGTTCGAGATCATCTTTAGTAGTGGACTTGTCATGAGTCCCATCCATTTCCGATGATAAGCAAAATCATCCATTGCGTTGTCTTCAGCAAGGTAGTCCACATCATCCATTCTAGTCCGAGTATGTCATTCTTTCAAACTCCCTGTAATGATCAATGGTGTTGGCCTTGGGTTGGTATTAAGAGTTTCAATGATCTCTGAATCAAAGGTAATTCTTTTTGCCACTTAAGGGAATATTCCTGCGAATCACCTTCCTTAGGATGTCTCGTTATGGTATCATGGCAACCCAAATCCTCGCTACGTTGACAACCGTTCACCACCTTGTTAAGAGTGAAGTTGTTGTCTACCTAGTGGACCCTCGTCAACTACTCCACTCCATTCTTTTGGATGTATGCCTCGTGTCTCACCTCGGGAGATGTTTCAATGTCTCACTCGATGAGTGATCCTGAGTTGTTTGATCTTCGAGAAGATCGATCCTTCTAGAGTTTTCCTTTCCCCTTGTTGACATGTTGCTTGAAGATCCCAGAGCAAGACTTCGAGACAATGATGGTGATCGAAACAACGTCCTTATGAAGTGCACCCTGGATCGTGAAGATTGTGTTGGACTGCGTATCCCCTTTATCTTACCCTACGCTTGAATCTCGGGACGAGATTCTTGTTTAGTGGGGGTGAGTTGTCACATCCCTAGTTCTGGCAATGCTTAGTGCTAGCATCTTGTGTTGCATCATGTCTAAGTTTTAATTAAACTTGAAATGGGGACCGATAAACCCTAGCAGCAAATAAAATGCAACTAGGGTCAAATTAAATCTTTTCCATCTACCCAAAATGGCCTTTAGAAAAGTTCATCAATTTTGGAATGGGTGAAAACTTCTTCCAAAAATGATGCACACATTTCTAGGACATTTCTGGATTTTGGAGTTAATTCGTATGTATTTGAATTTGGACAATTAAATGCTATATAATATTTTAAATGTCCAAATAATTCTGAACTTAAGTGGGGGCTGTTGGAAATATTCCAAACAGAGCCCACAATTATTTTCAGGGTTTTTGAAAATGCCTTAGCATTTTAATTAAGTCAAAGCAATTGCATAAAAATAGAAAAGAGAAAACCAGAGAGAGACAGAGAAATTACCTGGCGCTTACCTGTCCAGCCTGGCCGGCCCAGCTGGCAGCCCACCTGTGCAGCCCAGCCCACCAGCGCCACCGTCCTCAAGCTCCTGCCAGGAGGACGCGGGCATGTGGTCGCCGCGCGTGGGCACGCGCGCGCCACCTCCTGCTTCCCCGGCCCTCCTAGCGACGCCACGACGACGCCCCGTGTCCCCTCGCTCCTCTCCCTCACTCGCTGCACCCTCTCTCCCTCCCCTGACTTTCTTCCCCGAGCTCATCCGAGAGCGACCGTCGCCGCCGCTCGCTGCTGCCGCAGCCACCGTTCTCCCCTCACCTCCCCACCTCGTCTGAAAGCTCCGCCATCGTCCACTGCTTCGCCCCACCCTGGCCCCGAGCGCTGGGACGGCCTGCATCGCCGGCTGCTTCATCTTCTTCCTCTTCGGTGCCATGGATCGCCGCCGTCAAATTCGCCGTCGCCAAGCCGTCCCCGAGCAAGCCGAGCCACTCATCGTGATCACTGTGAGCTTCGCCGTTGTTTCCCCCTAACCCCGCGGCCTAGCACCCGCCGTAGCCGCAATTTCCATTGATGCCGAAGCACGCCGCCGCACGAGCTCGTCACCGACGCAGCTCCGGTGACCATTTGGTCCCGGGTGTGTGTCCAACATGCTCACCTCCGCGCGTAGAGTCTCCCTAGCGTCTCGCCGCGCTCGTTTGCGCACCGCAGCGCCGGTCCCGCGAACACCCGAGCTCTGGCTGCCGCCTCGCTCGCCGCCGTCGTCGTTCCCGGCCATCCCAGCACTTACCACCGCCACCACTAGATGCGCGCGAGTCCCAGGAGCACGTAGATGCCCTCCTCCGCCCCTTTGGTCGCCGGAGATGCAAACCCGAGCGTCTCCGCTGCTCTGCTTGGTCGCCGGCGGCTAACCGCCGGTGTGTCCGACGTGGCCGCGTGATTAGTGTTAATCATGGCCAGCTAACCCCCCAGAGCCACTGACAGCCGGGCCCCACGGCCTAACTAACCGACTAACTAAGTAAGATTAAGATTAATCTAATTACAGTGGGCCCACGTGTCAATTTGACTATGCTGATGTGGGCGTTGACTTGACCCCACATGTCTGTGACCCTAGCCATCACTGTGAGACTGATACGCAGGGCCCACAGGTCAGTTTGACCTGGACCGCGCCCGTTGACTGCTGACATCACAGTGACGTCATGCTGAGGCAATAACTCTTTTCTGGATTTATTTATATTCAGGAAATTCCAGAAAATAGTGCTAACTTCTAAAAATCATAGAAAATCAACCGTAGCTCCAAATGAAATAATTTATATATGAAAAATGATCAGAAAAATCCAATCTATCCATCTGTACCATTTTCATGCATGTTAGAACAACTTATGGCTGCTGTTTAGGACAAATCATATGAATGGCATTTAAATAATCACATATGGAGTTTGGATTTGAACTTAGGGTTCAAACCAACTTCATTTAACTTTGTTGCTAGTTGCATTAGCTCAAAACACCAGCATGTTGCCATGTCATGATCATACATCATAATGTTGCATTGCATTGATTGTGTTTCTTTCTCAGTTGCCGGTAATTGCCCCCTTTCGATAGACGATGTACCGACGATGAGATCGATGACACCGATGAAGAGATATACTATCTTCAGAAGTGCCAGGCAAGCAAAACCCCCTTGTTCATTCCGATACAATCCCACTCTCTCGCTCCTGCTCTCTTTTACTGCATTAGGACAACAACGACATATCTGTTACTTGCTGCGGTAGTTGAACCCCTTTATCCTCTGCATGACCTGTCATTGCCACAGTAAATAGATGAAACCCACTAGCATGAGTAGGAGTTGTTTGAGCCCTGATGTGCCTACTCATTCATGCTTGTTTGTCATGCCTGCTATTGCTTAGAGTTGAGTCAGGTCTGATTCATCGGGAATGAATCAGAGGCGTGTGAACATGTCCTACCGTTGAGAGCTAAGTGTGTGAACACGATTTGGTAAAGGTAGCGGTGAGAGGCCATGTAGGAGTACATGGTGGGTTGTCTCATTGCAGCCGTCCTCAGGAACTGAGTTCTGTGTTTGTGATCCATGAACATCTACTACCACACATTGGGATCCTTAATTGACCCTCTCGGCTTCTTAATCACCCTTGTTCTCTGTCCAGGAGTTGCAACTAGTTTCTGGTGTTTGTAGGTAGTGTTAGTAGTCTACCAAGTGGCACCTGGTACAGGTGGGCTTGGGACAGACTAGGCACAGTGGCACGGTGTACCAAGCGTAGATCCACCCGTTGAGGTGGGCTTGGGAACCCTGCTCACATCGTTTGGGGCCGTGAGCGACACCCCGGCCGGATCTCCTTGCGGATGGAACCCGAATAGGCGATAAACCTGGACGAGAGACTTGAGTGTTTAGTTAGGCCGTGGCCGACTCCCTCGCCCGGCTTCCGCTTGAAGGTTGCCGAGGTACATGACGTGTACAGGGCGATAAGTGGCGAGAGCGTGTGTGAAGAAGTACACCCCTACAGGGTTATCATTATCTATTCGAATAGCCGGATTCCTCGGATATGGAAACTTGGACCCCTTGTACAGTTCATAGACAAGTGAAAGTGGATACTCTAAAATGCGCAAGATAAGCGTGAGTGCTATGGATGGCGTTCTCGTAGGGAGATGGGAGCGGATCCATAGTGGTGTATTGATATGGTGAATATGTGGACTCGTGTGCGCCACCTCAAAAGAGTTACTTGTAGTCGTAGTTCAGGATAGCCACCGAGTCAGAGCTGGCTTGCTGCAGTTAAACTCCACCACCCCCTTTGTTGATAATGATGCATATGTAGTTAGTTCTGATGTAAGTCTTGCTGGGTACATTTGTACTCACGTTTGCCTATTTTATGTTTTTGCAGAGAGACTTCAGTCTCGCTAGTAGTTCCGCTTGGACTTCGACGTTTAGCTTGTTACCTCAGCTACGATCTTGTGCCCTCGGCAGGATCTGGTAGATAGTCAGGCTTCTAAGCCTTTTCATTTGTAGATGTCTGTACTCAGACATGATAAGCTTCCGCTTGTGTTTGATTTGTATGCTCTGAATGTTGGGTCATGAGACCCATGTTTGTAATATCTCGCTCCTCGGAGCCTATTGAATAAATACTTGAGTCGTAGAGTCATGTTGTGATGCCATGTTGTATTTGCACATATCGAGCATATTGTGTGTATGTTATTGAAATGCTTGGCATGTGTGGGATCTGACTATCTAGTTGTTTATCTTTAGTAGCCTCTCTTACCGGGAACTGTCTCCTAGTGATTCCACTGAGCCATGGTAGGTTGCTACTGCTCCGGAACACTTAGGCTGGCCGACATGTGTCCTTCTTCGTTCCTGTGTCTGTCCCTTCGGGGAAATGTCACGCGTTGAGTACCGGAGTCCTGTTAGCCCGCTACAGCCCGGTTTACCGGAGTCCTGCTAGCCCAGTGCTACAGCCCGGAACTTACTCGCTGATGACCGACACGTTCGATGCTGGGTCATGGATGCCTGTCCCTGTAAGTCTGTGCCACTTTGGGTTTACGACTAGCCATGTCAGCCCGGGCTCCTTACCATATGGATGCTAGCGACACTATCATATACGTGTGCCAAAAGGCGCAAACGGTCCCGGGCAAAGGTAAGGCGACACCCGTGGGAATACCGTGCGTGAGGCCGCAAAGTGATATGAGGTGTTACATGCTAGGTTGATGTGGCATTGAGTCGGGGTCCTGACAGCTTTGGTATCAGAGCTTGACTGCCTGTAGGATTACCAAGCCAAACTGGTCGAAGTTGAGTCTAGAAATGCTTTAGTTATATGTGGGGGAATTGATTGTGGGATGGAACGTAAGGCTCTTTTTACTCCTTATACCTCTTGGCCTTCTTATCTGAGTCATCCTCTTCTCTTCTACGGGGATTAAGAACTAGGCCTTCTCATCTATCTATCAGGATGACGTGTTACTAATCCATAGACTTATAGGATTGTTGGTTTCAAGCCTCAGTTCAGTTTCTACTACTTCCGTATGATAACTGTTGATCTTGAAACCTTGATATGATGTTGTTGAGTGGTTATGCCACCATTTTGCATGATGTCTCAAATCTTTTGAGCATTTACAGCCGTTATGCTATCCGAGTCATCCCAGGTTTCTAAACTATCTGATGCATTTGCAAATTCCTCCTTCCTGTTCACGGTGTCCTTTTGGTCAGAATAAGCACACTAATCGGTGAGTTGAGGTACCCTGTTGCCTCGACATATATGTTGGAGCTATTATTATGACCCTAGGTGTTTTAGGGAGTCACCTAGTAATCTAGCCATGTTTTGTGTTCCCGGTGTGATGATTCTGGCCATCATTCTCGAAAGCATCCCGTGATGCCACTTAGTAGTAGGTATTCTACTCCTGGGTTTTGAGCCAAAATTCACCCTACTCACCTCATGTTGATAGTGTTGCTAGTTCCTTTAGGATATTAGTAACTTTGCAATAGTCCTCGAGGTCTGTGGTATTTCCTTCTTCCAATACCATGAACCATCCTTGGCAGGAGTTCCTCCGAATCAAAAGATCACAATAAGAGTGCTCTTGACGAGTTCTCCATTCTATATTGTGAGTCTGCCAGTCCTACCTTTCTGCATGGGTTATCTGGAAGAAACCTGTTGAACTCGTTCGACATTCTAATCCATGCATCCACAACTCAGAAAATGTTATGTTCCTTTGAGTTGTCCCTCTTTAGTTGTTTTTTGGCCCTCGTCTATCAATTGATAGTCAGGAGTAGTTATGCTTTCATGTTCCTCGATGCCACTACTCTTGTGGCCCGTCAAGCCATTCCATTCGGGAATGACTAGGAGAAACAAACTCCAGTACCTCATCCATATCTAGGATTGGGTCAAAGCAGTTGTATTCCGCGGATCAAATGCCAAACTAGCTTTTGCTCTGCTGTACCTTGGAGTGTTACCATCTTTATGTCAAGAATGTCATGAGAATTGCACCACCTCTTATGAATTCTTGACGGTGTAATACTTCTTGCCATCATTGTTCATTCCTCGGTTCCCGTGTTATTGTAACCGGAATGCCGATAAGTGAATCATGATGTGTGAAAACAATACTCCTAGCAACCGTGTTGCTTGGTAGTTAATGGACATTAATATCATTCTTAGCGTGTTGATTATTGAATCATCACCCTAAGGTTAATCGTGCTACCTAGCCCTTATTTCCGGTGCACTTTTCGATCTATGAGTTAGGATAGTGCCAATCCTTACTTATTTGATCATATCGTCTTGCCTGAAAAGCAAGATTGTTCTCGAGCTTGTCCCTATAAGTTTGTGCCACTTTGGGTTTACGACTAGCCATGTCAGCCCGGGCTCCTTACCATATGGATGCTAGCGACACTATCATATACGTGTGCCAAAAGGCGCAAACGGTCCCGGGCAAAGGTAAGGCGACACCCGTGGGAATACCGTGCGTGAGGCCGCAAAGTGATATGAGGTGTTACATGCTAGGTTGATGTGGCATTGAGTCGGGGTCCTAACAAAACGAATAAAAAAGAACAAATTCCATGTGCATTTGCTTCGCCCTGGAGTTGCCCTAACGCCTCTAATTTAACAGCGAGGCACTTTCGAGCGGTAAACACTACTGTTTCTGAGTAAAACAAGGGACAAAACGGGCGGAAAAGGCAGTGGGGCAACCGCTGCTTCTACCACCACCTTCCAGTGGTGGGGCCATAGCCAGGCACTCACCTCACCATCATTTGAGTTTCTTCGGAGATACACAAAACAAAAGAAAAACACAAGAGCAAAGCAAGCATGCGAAATGCTCCACACATACCACTTACCAACCTTCTCTCCGGTCCTCCCTTCTTTCCTCGCCACCTCTCCAAAATCTCAAGGAATAAAGCCACTCTTAGTCTTAAGCTTTGCCGGGATTCATCCGTGGGCAGGGTCAGTCCCCTGCTTCTTCCTCGGTCGGGTGATGTAGCTGCTGCTACCGCTACTGTGTCCGATCCGTCTCCTACTGTTTCGCTCTCGCCTTGTGGTTTAATTTGCCGAAGAGGCAGGCGGAGGAGGAAATCTGGAGATCTCTCAGGCGGGCTCTCATCTTGTTCCTCTGCTTGCCCGCTGCCACAATGCGCCTCTGTTTAGTGCGGCTTTTTGCGTTTCTTATTTTGGATCTCGGGCTGCTCTTGGATGCTCTTCTCGCCCTTTCGGGTTTCCTGGCCGAATGCTTTTCCTGGTTGGTTAAATTTTCGGAAGAACGAAAAAGTTGTTACAATTGTTTCGGAGAATCTTGATAAACTATCATCATTCTTTGTAAAATAGAAATCGAGCTAGAAAAGAACTGAAAAACAAAGCAACCTCCTTTCCTCCATAGCGACAAGATGTGAATGTTTCTCCAACCTTGCCTAGCTGCTTGATTACCACTACTCCACTAGTACTCTACTGGGTGCTACTACTAGTTTGGTGTAGGTTGCTTCACGTGTTAAACGCCCGCACGCCATGATCCAGCTACACTTTCTCCACTGCTGAAAGCATTGAGGCCCCCGGTCAGGCCGCCGACGCATATTTGGTTGTCTCCGCCGGCGGGGGTTTTCAGCCCTATCCCCCTCACTTCCCTGGGCGTCAAATCCACACCTCCCGACGTCGGGAGCACGTCCTCCGCCTCCCTCCGGCGCGAGCACGTCCTCTCCTTCCTGCAACCTCCCTCGTGAGCAGCGGCGGGCTCAGCCTCATCACGGTCGCCTCTTCTTCTCTCTCGCACCAGCAGCGACGCCTCGGGTGGTGATCTCCGTCCTGCGACCTCCACCTCCCTCCGGATCTGCTCCTCTTCCAGCATTTCCCGAGCAGATCCGGTGGCTTCTCTCCAAGTAATTGGTTCCATCCCTCCATATTACAATGTATTCAGATCTATTGCTTGTTGAATTTTCTAGAAAGTCAATTGATTCGTTGGTTTATTCATGCCCAGGATTATTGAGCGATTTTATTTGTAAATTAGTGTTGGGTTGAATGAGTGGACTATAGTTGTAACAACAGTTTGCAAGTTAAGGCACCAGCAACAATTCACTAGTTCATTCTTTGCAATTTTTTTTTTGCGGGGACATTCTTTGCAAATTAAATTTGCCAGTGAATTACATTCCCCATTTGTTTGATGTTGATGTCTTCCGCGTGCTTTAGCTGAAACATTGATCACCGAGGATGAAGTGAGCATGCCCCTCTTCTGCTCAGTTTACAAATAATGTCTCATGAAGGTTGTACCAATCACTATTATTTGATTAAGTTGAGCAATTGTAGGTTGCTTCTTGATTACAATTCATGACACAGACGCATAGGTAGTTATTGTTCGATGCCTGCTAAGAATATGAGCTTCATATCTGTTCACATTTCTGATATAGATTTTCCTATTTTTGTAAGCGCGGTGCCGCGGTCACTTGATTTATTTGTAGCGAAGCATAGTATCAATTTATAAACTCGTTTCATGTAAAAGAGGAAATGCGCTAACTCTTGTTAAATGCCATTATAAAAAATGAGGATGACTTTTCTGTAATTTGTGGAAAAGGGTATCTAGTACCTTTTCAGAAGTATCTGGTCAACTTTGGCCAATTAATAGGTCATAATTCAGCTCAGTGATCCATTGACAATCAGTGTTCATTCCTCAGACTATCTCACTGGGATTATGGATTATGGTTATCCAATTCTACAAAAAAACCCGGTGAAGTTCTCATGTCAGTTGTTCACTTGTTCTGGTGGTGATAGAATTATGACAGGTTGGTATTTGCTTTGTGAAGCTCCTTTGTCAGTGTGAATCACATATACACACATGAGGGTTTAGCCATTTGCATGTTAATCGCTTGTGAAAAACTCATAGGGTGTGAGAGTTCTTCATTGCTTGTTCTGTACTTACAGCTTCTTATCATCTGCTAGGAGTTTTGGTTTTCTTGTACTGGTCAGCCTTGCATGATGAAAATAGCATTTGATATATTTTTCTTCTGCTAGTAAACTTGCTTTGAAAAATCACAATCTGATAGCTTATCTTGGTAAAAAAAATTGGTACGATTTGGGACAAGTTGAATCTGTACATGTACAGTTCATGTTGCAATAATGAAATTCCACTCTGATGATCAGAAGTAATGAAGAATTTCTCGTTTAAATTCATATGAGAATCTATATACCAAATGCATCCCAACAGAATCATTTGTTTGTAAATCACAACGACGCTTGAAGAAACCATTTTCTTTTGTAATATTACTTTAGTTGTATTGCTCCAGTTTATCCCAAATAGCATTAACTTGTTGCTTGAGTACATGACTAACTAGAATGGTGAGCCTTTTCACTAGTCTTACCATCATCTCTTTATGCAAACCTATTTATGCTTGAAAACAATGTTCCAAAAATGTTATAGTATGAAACAGTTTACCAAATTGTTGTATTCCGAAACTGCCGTTGACTTCCTAATTGTTTCTTGTAATTTGGGAAACGTCGAGCTGCGGTTCCCAACCAATGTGCAGTGGAGAAAAGCCAGGAGTGACCATTGCCTTTCAGCTTGCCTCTTCAGAAGTCTCACCACCCCGGACATGATGATGTTATATTTTAGTTTTTTTGTTCCAAGACATAGATCCAGGACAACCCCGCAGTTCTTGCATTTGCATCAGAATTTCTGATAGACAAAATTGATTCATTCCAATTTGTGTTCACCTTGCAGTTCTAAAATTCAGAACTTGTTGAGCAGTGATGCTCTTATTTATAATGGTTGCTCTTGTTCTGGTACATATACCTGGCTGCAATATTACTAGTGGCACATGAAAATGGTCCAGAAAACAACTTGATTGCAGTGATAGATCGTTACTAGCTGCAATATTTGCAAAATTATTGTTTTCATACTGAATCCGGACTTGTTTGTGTGCCTGGAGCAAACCCCCTGTTGCCTATTGCCAAACAACCAAAGGGAAAGGGGGAGATCATCCCCACGGGAGAAGGGGGCCCCTTGTGCCTGTGAAATTCTCCACAGGGGTTTGCTACCCTGGGTTTTCCTCCCCTTGCAACCAAACAAAGCCTGAGGGAAATTAAATGCGCTAGCTGTCGATCCCTCTATGTGTATGTGTCGGTGCTGCGATCGGTCGCCATCGCAGGAATTTATTCCCCTTGTTCAGCCTCAGAGTAACACCTTGTCCTTGATTCCCTTCCAGCCCAAGATCATGTCTTAATTACCGCAATTTGTTTCGGGAATCCGTCATTCTTTATGGGCTTGTACCGTGGACGTAGATGCTCACAGTTGCGTTTAATTAGCTGCAATGTCTGATCTGTGGAGCTGTGCAACATGGGTACCTAACAGTTTTGCTTGTATGTAGGATCAGGACACCGGTAGTCCACTATGGAGGCGCCTTCGTCATCCCCTACTCTGCAAGATCATCTCTCCCAGCCAACTGGCCCCTTGCATCTCAAAGTATGGGAGGTTGTATGCATTGCCTTGGGAGTGTTCATGGCGGTCGTCTTCTTTTTGACTGTCTGGCTCACTATGCGGAGTAGGAAGAGGACCAGACGAGCATCTGCAAATATCCCAGTCACCCAAATCCCTGCCATTTCCAAGGAAATCAAGGAAGTGAGGGTGGAGCAAGTCCCTGCAACTGACTTTGGGGCGCATGACGGAGTCCTACTAACGATCCAAGACAAGCCTAGTGACCGGGAATCAGACAAGGTCATGGTCCATTTGGGTGTAAGCAGATCGAGACGTGGGGACGAGAGCCACTCAGGGTCATTCCGTTACATGGACAAGGATGCAGGCTTTCAATCAGCTGAAGAAGGAGGGTCGGGAACTTTTCGGCAAGCTTCAACTCATGGAATAACCGCTCCTTCACCTTTGGTTGGCTTGCCAGAGTTCTCCTACCTTGGCTGGGGTCATTGGTTTACTTTGAGGGATTTGGAACTTGCCACTAACCGTTTTTCCAAGGATAACATTATTGGTGAGGGTGGATATGGTGTAGTTTATCGTGGCGAGATCGTCAATGGCACTCCTGTTGCTGTCAAAAGGCTTCTCAATAACCTGTAAGAATTGCCTTATCACAATTATGCCTGCCTGTTTACACTGCCCATACATGTTCCTCCGTAACAGAACATCCTGCTTTATATTGAATTTATTTTTATCAAATGATGTTATTTGATCTTGTAGAGGGCAAGCTGAGAAGGAATTCAGAGTAGAAGTTGAGGCTATTGGTCATGTTCGCCACAAGAACTTAGTCCGTCTTCTTGGTTACTGTGTGGAGGGTACTCAGAGGTACTTGTACTGTCTTTCACTGTCATATTCCTGTTATATCTCTATTATCATTGGTTACATATCGCATTCACAAGAGAAAAACATATCCTTGGTACATGTATTACCAAGCAAATCATTTTGTTCTTGACCTTAAATGCTCCGCAGAACATAAAACTCGTTTAACTGCAATGATTGTATGGAATTCTGTTGCATCATTCCTTACTTCAAGTGACCTTTTCAGGATACTTGTCTATGAATATGTGAACAATGGAAACCTAGAGCAATGGCTTCATGGAGCTATGAGTCACCGGGGCTCCCTTACATGGGAGGCCCGCATAAAGATTCTTCTAGGGACAGCTAAAGCGTGAGTTCTCCCTGAGATGCCCTTTCTTGCTGCTAATGCCAGTGTCATTTATTCTTTATCTTGCCAATTGGATAATGCAATCATAAAGGTCCTGGAATTGCATCATATTTCTACCTGGATCTAATTCTACATTAAATAGTAATTGCTCTATAACATATTGTCATTCACGATGGAAGTGAGGCTTAAGCTAAACGAATTCCTAATACCATGTCTATCTTGTGTAACTATTTAATTCAATATTTTTCTCCTCCGAATTTACCATGTAAATACTTTCATTCAATTCATTGCAGGCTTGCTTACTTGCATGAGGCAATTGAACCAAAAGTCGTGCACCGTGATATCAAATCCAGCAATATTTTGATTGATGATGATTTTGACGCTAAAGTATCAGATTTTGGTTTAGCGAAGCTTCTTGGTGCCGGCAAGAGTCATGTAACTACTCGGGTTATGGGAACCTTTGGGTATGTTGGGCAACTAATGAGCTAGAGTACAGTTACACTATGTTAGTGATAGTTAATAATGTGCTGCATTTGCTCATTGCAGCTATGTGGCACCAGAATATGCAAACACTGGACTGTTGAATGAGAAAAGTGACATTTACAGCTTTGGAGTTGTTATTCTAGAGGCAATTACAGGGAGGGATCCTGTTGACTATGGTCGCCCGGCAAATGAGGTATTTGCGAGTTGTCAAAACTGTTTGTTAGATGCATTCTGCTTGTTTTTAATACCATCAAGTGGCAAGATATCATTAGGACGGTAACATTAGGATGCTTCTTATCTCAAGTTGAATCCTACTCAAAGTTTAATTTGTGTCTATTAGGATATGGAATGCTCAGAGCTGACTTTGAAAATATTATGTAAATGCAGTTCTGTGTCATTTTAACTTCCTATATTAACATTAGCCAACAGTAGAGTGGTTGCACTAGTATTGTTCTGGTCTTTTCAGTCACAATGCGTGCCCCCAGTGCCCATGACAACATTGTCGACTCTGCCGCTGCTTTTAAATTAAATAATTGGCAACAGGGCATTAGAGCCCCTAGCTTTGTTATTTGCATAGCTGGCATCTGAACTTGAGCACTGTCTAACTAAGGAAATGTGACATTCCAACCAGAGCTGTCCCTGAGTTGGAAAAGCTAGGCATTGATGGAGGTAATTACGCAAAACCTCCACATTTGGGGCTAGGGTAATTACACAATTGGGGGAAATCCCAAATAACCACCGGTTTTGAGGCCTGTGAGTAACATATAGCGGGCTGACACTGTGCTGAGGATGGGCCTCCTGTGCTTGCCATCAGGCTGCCACTGTGCACGCAGCTGTCGGACCGGTGGAAACTAGGGTGCCACGGTCCGGTGGCCTCTGGTTTGACTATCCCCTGGGACATGGTCGACTCCGATGAAAGAAGCCTCGGAAAAGATCGGCCCCGAGAAGGGTCTGGAAAACGTTGGTCTCAAAGGTTTTGACAGACACCTCTGCCGCTTCAAGAAGGTCCTCCTGGGAGCCAAAAACCCCGGGAATGGTCTTTGTGGTCCCCCTTGCCTCTCTTCTGCAACATGCAACGATGACTGCCAGGCGGTACGGCAGGAATCGTTTGAGGGATGGGCATGTACAGAGCTTTTTCCGCCTCCAGTCATCCACATTGGCCATGGGTGGCCCCCGCCTCCGCGCGTTGCTGCGGGGACAGTACCTTGATATTAATCGTGTTGTACAAAGGTGGAGGCAGAGAAACATCCGCGGGGCAATACGCTGCCCCGGGAAGTCATCATCACCCCACGTACCGGCGTGCCATGAACGGCCATACCGCGGTGGTACAAGCTAGGGCCGGCCTACTAGCTAAAATACTCGACCAATGGGAGCCGCCGCGAGGGCCCTCGAGAGACGGTATAAATAAGGGACGCCGGGAGCTTGAACAAGGGGAGGAGGAACCAGAAAACACATTGTAACGAGACATCATCCGAAATAAAGAGCAAATGCAGGAGTAAGATGTTACACCAATAAGGTGGCCCGAACCTGGGTACTTCTTGCGTGTTCTACTTTCTGTTCTTCCTATCTTCGACCGATCATGACCTAGGAAGCTAGACGTCTTCAGTCCCTGGCCGAACTCTCAAAGTGTTGTAGCTAGCAGCACAATGTCCGGCTCTTAGACTTCGACAGCAGCCACGCTGCCATGCCATCCTCAACAACGACGGGGCCACTACTGTGGCAATCTCCATCCTCGGTGTCGCCACGGCAGGACGGTAGCATAGCCGCACCCAGCCTGAGACCGTGCCGACCGTTGCGCGGCCGCGGCAGGATGGTGATGGCGGCCGTGTCTCATCGGGTCCCGGTTGGTTTGGGCACTAGTGCTGCGCAGCGCTCGGCGTCCACCTCACCATCTGGTTCACTGGTGCTGCAGACTTTGACGGCCGTGTTGTGTGAAGGACAACATCAGCGCCAATAGGCCAATTAAAAAAAAGCGCCAAGAGGCCGACCGCACGTAGTTACACGACTCCAGCATCCTTGTCGTGTCCGACGTGTCTGGAAGTGCGCTGTGTCAGAGCTTTGACTCCGGAGTGGTGGTTTTGGTTGTGTTTTGGAGAGAGAAGGGGTAGCCGAGGAGAGGAGAGGAGCTTGGATATCATTGGCTTGATAATACCGGCCCAAACTAGGCTAACTAATGAGAAAAGAAATTGGTATGGATATGATAGTTCCCTTTCCACTGTCATTTCTGTGTCCATTAATCGATAAAAATACAAGTTCCAACATTACTGAGTGCAAATAAGAATTGGATATTGTTGGAACATATGTATACGGATCAAATGTCTACTTAATCCCGTTAGATGTGACTATCCTACAATTTTGTTGGAGAATGTGTGAAACTTCCTCAAATGGAAAACTGGAGGCCATACTGATGTTTGCCTTGTAGTGGCAACCAAACACAAATCTTATTTACTCAAATCTACTCAGAATCCGGATATGATTACATATTTGTATCTGTATCTGATACAATTTGTATTCTAATCCTTTTGATTTGGATGTGGATCTTGCTTGGCAGATCGTTTGTGCTTTTCCTGTTTACAAATACTGGATAATATTCCCTCCATCCGCAAACAAGTGTACATGTAGCTTTGTCTAAGTCAAAATTTTAAAACTTTGACGAACTTTATAGGGAAAAGTAGCAGCATTTGTGGCACTAAATTAGTATCACTAGATTCGTTTTGAAATGTACTTTCATAATACACCAATTTGATGTTATATATGCCAGTACTCTTTTGTATAAAGTTGGTCAAAATTTGAAAACTTCGACTTGAGACAAAAGGTAGAAGTGCACTTATTCGCGGACGGAGGGAGTACATATTATCATTTACCAGTTTACACCCTTGTTAACTCGATAGTGTTTATCTATGCATAAATAGCATAACTTGGGTCATTCAGAGCCTTGACAGTACATCTTTATGCACCATGAGGTTGCGAATTTATCCTCAGCCTTTGTAAATTTCTAGGCATGTGCCAGGGCCTAGGGGCACACTTGCGTGCGCTGTGTGCACGTGTTGCAGTGTGCACGCTTGTGCGTCTACGTTGTGGTTTGAAGAGGGCATAACTTGATCACTTGTAGGATAAAATACTATTGACCACAAATTATAAAAATACATTGCTCATAAATATCTTTCATGTGATGCGTAGTGTCTTGCATTGTCTTTTCAGTGAAATCAGGGGGTCATTCCTTGCGATTTTCCAACTCAACACATGATTTTGTGCCGTTTGCAGGTAAATCTGGTTGACTGGTTAAAAATGATGGTTGCTAGCAGGCGTTCAGAGGAGGTGGTGGATCCCACCATAGAGACACGGCCTTCGACAAGGGTTCTGAAGCGTGCACTTCTAACAGCTTTGAGGTGCGTGGATCCGGATTCAGAAAAGAGACCGAAGATGGGTCAAGTTGTGCGGATGCTGGAGTCAGATGACCCAATTCCTCGTGTGGTACGTAATATTTTTTGAAAGATAAAAAAAGCAACTTCATCCTTGTTTATGTCATGCATGTATTCTTAGTTACTTTCAATTGTTTTTTTCGATACATTCCATGTGAATGTGTGGTGGGATGGAACCATTCATTCAATGAACTCACACTTGTTCTCATATATGTTGACCATTGGTTGATTATGATACTGAAAGCAGAAAAATGATGTGAGCAGGACAGAAGATCGAGGCATAACCGCGGGGGGAGCACCGAAATGGACTCCCAACGGGAGAACTCCGACACGGACAAGAGTGACAACCCAGATTCCAAACCAAGCAGGAGCAGAGCATCATCTTCCAAATGAGCACACAAGCATTCACATTTCTCCAACAAGCTAGTAACGATGGAAGCTTTGACTACAATGGCTGATGAAAAACGTGTATTTCGTGTTGTTTCTGGATGGCTGTAACATTTTTTATGTATGATTTATTTGTAGAGGCTATTGGTTTTCTAGTTTCTACTACCTAACAATTTATTTGTATCTACACCAGTTGTTGACGATGATGTGCTGCTGTAAGTTGTTAACAGTGCTGTGTACAGTTGTAGGCTCATGAGTACTGGCACAAGAGAGTATCCTGTGTGAATTTAATGGAAAGTTGTTGTCCGTCCACTTTTCAAATAGCCCTCCCAAATTGCTGGCATTTCATTTCATGAAAAGGCAAAGAGTGAGCAAGCAAGAAGCACATCGTCCATTGCTTTGCTCACTAGGAGAGGTCGAGAGGCCACCACACCTGCCTGCCTGCCCAACGCACAAAGAAAATGAGATCCCACCACACCGCACCAAACCTCACCGCACCAAACCTCACCTCGCCTCACCACACAATGTACAACACCAACACCACCCCACAAAACCCAGGGCAAAACGCCCTAAGAGCATTACTAGTAGAGCTCTCAAACCTCTAAAAATAACTGCTTTTTTTACAGTTTTCGTCGAAAAAAGCTGTAGACTAGAACTCCTTAACCCTCAAACCCTCATATTTTTTTAAAGGTCCAACCCTCAAACCCTCTCCCAACCTTCAAAAGTAAGGGCTGGGGAGCAAAACCTACCCCAACCCTCATTTGGCGGTTATCCTCGCGCGGGAGGGAAAAATCCTCCCAACTCCCGCGCCCACGCCCGCGACCGCCGCTGCTAGTCGCCCCCGTCGCAGGCGGCCGCCCCGTCGACCTCCCGCGCGCCCGCGCCCGCCCCGCCCCTAGCCGCCGACCTCTCCTCCACCTCCTCCCGGCCGTGGCCGCGGTCGCCCCGCCCCCGTCCGTCGCCATCCGCCCGCGCCGCCCGCCGCCCCGCCGGCTTCTACTCCCGCGCGCCGCCCGCCGCCTCCGTCTCCCGCCCCCGGCCTCTCCTCCTCCCGCGCCCCTCCGCCTCCACGCCCTCCGCCTCGACCCGCCGCCACCGCCCTCCGGCCCGTGCCCGCCGCCCGCGCCGCCCGCCTCCCGCCCTCGCGCCCTCCGCCTCCGCCTCCCACCCCCCGGCCAATGCCCTCCGCCCGCGCCTGCCCCGCCCTCCGTCCCCGCGCCGCCCTCCGCCCGTCGTGCACGAGGTGCTCGACGGTATGCCCGCAACGACAACGTCGTTCATGGGGAATATTCGGTTATAAGGGTTGGGTTTGAGGGTTCTAATCTTCGCCCCTGTTTTTCAACCCGTAAAAATGCACAAAAAGACCATTTTTAGACCCTTAAAACGCTAGTGAGGGTTTGAGAGTTTGAGGGTTCTACTAGTAATGCTCTAAGCATCACCAGATCATCGCAACCGGAAAAATCGCAGCGCACGCATGCAGTCGGTTGGAGATCACTGGACGGCAACGGCGGTGGCTGAGCCGGCCGGCAGATCGGTTGCTTGGCCGGGTGTGCAGCAGCGGGGCCAGAGCCTTGACGACGATGCTCATGCTTGGCCGGAAATCCACAACATAAAAATATGGCGAGTCCTCACTGTCACTGCTAATTACGTAGTACTCAAGAAAAAGGTTCCTTGATATAGCTAACAATAAGCAATGTGCCTCTAACACTCTTGTCTGCGCAGATTTAGCATAGATAGATAATCGGAAAAACTAACGCCCACACGTGTGGGCGTTTGCACATCGCGGACATCACCAGAAATCTTTTTGGTTTTCGGCTTAAAAATATTTTATCTTTTAATTAAAAAGCAAATTAAAAATTCATTTTCACCATTAAATCCGTCTCGACGAGATCTTCAAAACTAGACCCCGTGTTGATATGTTTCGACGAAATTTTTTTTGTCCAAAATTTGCCATGATGTTTACACTATAGTTGCCATAGTCCTTAAACTAAAGTTGCCATGTGGCAATTTTAGTTTGTAGATCATGGTAATTTTAATTTTTCGATGATGGCAATTCCAGTACTTTGACCATTATTGTTTTTGTATGAACCATGTCAATTTTAAGTGCATGTATCATGACAATTTTAATTTATGATGCATGGCAAGTCTAGTTTCTTAATTCCCCGTTTTATAATATGTCAAAATTTACTTTTAAATGTAGAAGAAAATAGCTGAAACATATTATGGCAACTTAAGTGTAAACATCATGGCAATTCATGTGCAATAGACACAACAACTTTTAACAATTTTTTTTGTCGAAATTTATTGATATGAGATCTAGTTTCGAAGATCTCGTCGCGAGGGATTTAATGGTGAAAACAGATCTTCAATCGGATTTTTCATTTAAGAGATAAAACATTTTAAAAACAGAAAATCCAAAAAGATTTGCACATGCATGCATTCGGTGACATGACGTAGTCTGTGTGCTATAGGGTGTGTGGGCGGGTTTGGCTCCCACCACACGTGTGGGCGTTAGCGTTGTCCTTGATAATAGTACTAATTACGGCGAATATGGAACACAATAATCCGTTTCAAGTCTACTTCCAGCATGTCACACCTGCATCCCCTTAACGCAGTGGGCAGCTGTGGTTGGCCGGGCCGGGTTCGGCTCACCTGCTGGGTTCCCAGCAGGAATTATTGTGCAGAGCAAATAGGTGAGTTCCACGTGTTCTTGTGGGCCTAGAGATTCAATTAACTTAAATTTGATTTATTACAACTGTTACGGTGATGGGTGATTTTATGAGCCGTCTATCCACCCTAATCTAACAGTCAATGTATATGTGTGTAAAAATCCAGAATGAAATACCTTGAAATGCGACATGTACAGAAAAAAATAATTTCTGGACTTTGAAAACCTCATATTTCTTTTTTTCTTTTCGCACAGCCCTCGTTTCAACGCATTTTGTCCTGAAAATTTAAAACTTGTACATTATGCCTCCATGGATATCTATATTTTTTCAAAAAAATTGAAATGTAAAAATACGAATTTTGCAAAAAGGGGCCTCCATGGAACTTGCCCTCCAAAAGCAATTTATGCTAGTTTGCTCTTTTATAAACAGTGAACACGAAGATGAAGATGGAGAAACATGTATTCGTTTATTTTTCGTGTACGAAAAGATTTCGTCACATTCTCATAAATGCATTCCAAAATTAGTAGCCCGAAAAACGTATATGCATCTATAATTTCTATAGAACGACCAACATAACTAGAGCAGATCACAAGAATTGGAAAGATGCTCCTGGGCGAAGTAAACGAGAGGAACAAAGCTAGTTGAAGTAGAAGAAGCTGATCGATACGCCCTACGATTGACAGTGTCTTCATCCGCCGCGTCCTGCATCAATCAAACTCTATCAATGGATTTGTAGCTTAGCGAGCTCCCTTGCTGCACGCCTGGCCTCCCGGCGCTCCCTCCGCCGGTCGACCTCCTGCTGGTGGGCGGCGGCGCAGGGCTCCGAACAGTGCTCCTTCGAATCCCACTGCACCTGGGCGCCGCACTGCACGCACTTGCCCGGTGCCCTCCTCAGCACCGGCAGAAGCAGCTGGTAGTGGCCGTGCTCATCCCGATCCTCACCGACCGGGTCACCCAGAATGCTCTCTATGTGAGGGAACCACGGCTCGGAGCCCGTGCACCGGACGCAGTAGGCGCCACCGTGCTCGCGGATGTGGAGAACGGCGTCAGGGCCACACAGGTCATGATGGTGCGAGCAGGTGCCAGCGCAGAAGATTCTCTTACATGCCATGCAGTACGAATCCCTGAGGAGCGGCGTGGCATAGTCCTCCGCGGCAATGGTGCCGACGACGGCGTCGCGCAAGCGCAGCGACTGCTCCGAGTCCCCAAACTCGAAGGTCGTGGAGAAGACAGGCCGGCCGGCGGCGTCCACGTCGACAGGGATGACCGAGTGGAATGGCCCGCTGTGATGGTAGCCGCAGCAGTGAGAGCAGAAGGCGCGTGCGCAAAGCTGGCAGAAACGGTCCCTCCGGCATGTCCGCGACAGATCCTCAAACTCGAGCGGCTTCGACGCCATATCCCTTCCCTTCTTCCTTCGCCAAGAGAGACGAGAAAGTTTGCTTTGCGACGATGGGATCGATGGCTCGGGCCGTGACCGTATATGTAGGCTGTGGACAAGGAGACGAGACAACCTCGGTTTGGTTCGACTCCGGCTCCTTCATGGAGTCGGTGACGCCTTTCCAGTTTCGGGAGTACGCATATACGTATGTGCGTCTGACGTCTGTTCAGAGCCAAATAAGGGTGAACGTCTGTTGACACCAAATTTTGGCACGGTCAATAACTTATTTAAGATGGCCTCAAATGGAGAAGTGGTCTTCATGAAAGAGTTCCGTATTGTCGATATGAACAACTTTAAAGTTTGGGTCATCGCAGTCCAATTTCATCTCGAAGGCCGAAACTATGCTCAAAGTACTAAGATCTTATATTTAGAGTACAGTTTGGCTGATTAAGCCCCCAAGACAACCTCAAATGGAAAAATTATCTACACGAATTGTCTTCGTCTCGTCGAAACGATCGATTTTGATATAAAAATCATTCCAATCCAAGTTCGTATGCAAAAGTTAGAGCCATCGGAATACAGCCCTGTCAGGACGCAAAAACTGGCGCGCCCCACCAGACACCCTGTCTGATGGGTAATGCGAGGGATAGCCTGTTTTGCGCGACCGATTTGACCCTCAAGATGACCTCTGATCAAAAAACGCTCAACATAAAAGTTGTTCCTCTCGTCGAAACGGTCAAGATTGCTTTTGGGCTCTTTTCCATCCGAGATCGTTTACCACCACAAAAAAAACCCGCAAGGTGCAGCCAGTTTAAACCGAACAGTTTTGAAAAGTTCGGACAAAACCAATCCGAATTTGACTAGGGTTTTGGACGTGAATCCAAGCCTTTTTATTGCACGGGAAGTCCAGCCGCCTCTTATATACCTAAGGGGTGACGGCCGATTGAACAACACACAATCGATCAATCAATCTACCACTTTTTATCTTTTATCTTTTCTCCTTAACGCTAGTTCTTCTTCTTCCTCGTTCTTCGTTCGTTCTTCTTCATTGCAGGGCGGCGAACCTCGAGGCCCTAGGGGCGATCAGGTCGACCTAGGGCAGCCCATAGCCGCCGCGCGCCCAGACGGGGTCCCTTCCGGGCGTGTGGGGTTTCGGGTCCCAAAAGCGCCGGCTTGCTGTCTTGCGTATCGCGCTGGAAGTCGGTCTCCCGCGGTGTGAGTTGCGGAGCATCTCCCTCGGTGCCGCGGGTACACATCGACGTGTTCGTGTGACGCGTTCCAGCGTCAACACACTTTTTGGCGACTCCGCTGGGGACGAAGCTTCGAACGGTCTCTGGCCCGTTCTTGCTACAAAGAGATCGTCATCTAGGGTTTGCAGTCTACAAAGGTAATATGAATACCCGATCCCTTTATGTAGATGCAAATAATTCATATGGTGTTACTAGATCGTTTAATGAGTATACTCTATCAGCCAACCCTAGTTTTTTCAATCATGCAACTAACTACGTGCAAGGGCCAATTCAAAGTAATTTATATACTTCAACTTCTTATGATATTAGTAACATGCACCATATGTATCCCAACTCACACGCATCAGCAACCCAGCAAATTCATATGCCGATGAGCAACATGATGAGTTCGATTAATCAATTTGAAACACCCCAAGTTAGAATTTCCAATGCCATACGAGAAAGTGTTTCACCCTTTTATTCATCAGCAGCTAATGTGCAATATAGTAATCCAACCATGCCGATGAATGAGAGAATTGGCCATGCTACTAGTGGCTATTCGGCCAGTTACTCTCAATCGTCATATGCTACACCTCATGTTACTAATTCTTCGGCACCATACACAACTGTAGATGCTCATAATTCGGCTTCACACCTTCCTGGTTATAGCCGAATGAATGTAAATTTTACAGGAGCGGTTGTGCCCAACATTGTAGAGGATGAGGTAGTGGTGGCTGCATTGAAGAGTTTAGCCCAAAATAAGAGAATTAGTGCTCTTTGCCTTGAACAACATGAAAAGGGGCTATTTCGTGATTATGCCGCAATAAAAACTAGAGTTTTGCAAGAAGATGAATCTTTGCCAATTGATAAAATTGGCGAGCAAAAGTATGGTCTTACAACAATGCATATGCCTTCACCTAGTACTACATCATATTATACACCCCCTACACAATTGCAAAATTTCGGCAACACCCGTGTGCCATTGCCGAAAGAATCTAAAAGCATTGGGGGGGGCGGTAATCATATCTAGAGTGGGCCGAAATTGAGAAAAAGCTTAAAGCTAATTTTGCCGCTCGCCGTCAGAAACAAATAGAAAAAGAATTGGCTCAGATGAAAGAAGCATTGCCAATTGGTAGTATCAATGAATAGAAGGATGATTTGGAACATGAAAGTGCTTCGGTTGACAAAGCCGCATCAAGTAGTATATATTCCGAATCCATCAAATCCAAAGAGGCAAGAATTATTGAGAAAGGGCATGGCAAGCATAGCAAAATGACCGTGCTTGATTTTTCTGAAGTTAAGGGAACCTACTTCCTGCCCTATGAGTTCCGTGCCGTAGAAATTGACAAGCCTCAAGCACAAGAGCAAGTAGCCGAACAAAGTTCGGATGACAAGGATCTTCAAGGTAATGATGCACGGAATAAAGAAAAAGATTGTGAAAAGGCGTTGGAGAGTCATCCAAAGACGAAGCTAGATATTGTTCAAGTCACACCACCATCATGCTCTCCAAACATATTCGAAGAGGTATGCATAGAGAGTAATTTACCTATTTTCAGATTTGGTCGCAACTTCATATATTGATGCATCTATAATAAATATTCTCATAAGTAATTTTGAAAGACCAATAAAGAAGAGTAATTTACTTGTTAGCAATAAACTATGGAACATATCGGTCAACCCATTGCGCCATTTATAAAGACCGATAATGACTTATTGTTACAACCAAAGCTTTTCCCCGTTGCTTTCTCTAAAGTTCATATCTAGTTGGGTAGCTTTGCTTATTTCTTACTTGGCTTACACTTGGTCTCAACTGAGACATGTATGTTCTAAATATATTTGTTTCAGAAATTTAAAGTCAAGGTTAAATTCTATTGAGAAAACCGATGCTAATATAATATCTTATCCGAAGACATCGGAGTTAGAGTGGAAAACACAATGCATAGCCGAATGGGGAGATTCCAAATCTGAACCATTCGTTTGCTTATCTCCAAAGCCGTCCAAACAGCAAGATCGGCTAGAAAACAAGAAGTATACCTTCAATTCAAGCATGTGTGATAAAATATTTGATTTGTTGCTGAAAAATAATTACATTACAATTCTTGATCACCATGTTAAGCCATCAATCCAAGGACGAATGTATTGTAAGTTGCATGATTCGTCCAAGCATAATTTTGAGGATTGCAACATGTTCCGTCAAATAGTTAAATCGGCCATTGAAAAAGGACGACTGAAGTTTGTTGAAACACCAAGAGATGACCAGTCTATTCCGATTGGTCCTGATGGCAAAAAGTTTTTGCATCGGCTGCTTCAAGCCGATACATTTAAAGAGAAGGTAAAAACTATAGGTGATGGGATCAAGCTTTCAAGTAAAGAAGTTGTTGAAGAGCATAATGAACATAATCTTGAGGGTGACAATTCCATCGAAGCTACAATGGAGATATCAAGTACTGGGGGGCAGCAAGCAAATCCAAAGATCGGTGCAAGCACAATCAAAGAAAACAAAGGCCGACATAAGCACAAAGGTAAAAAGCCGAAAGTCACTTTCGCACAACTATTGGAAAAATATCAAAAGAAGAGTGAAGAGAAGAATGCTTATCGGCCAAATCATGCAAAGAAACCAAGATCACCCCCAAGGTGCAAATATGAGGATTGGTATTGGCAAAGTGATAATTTTAATGCAACATATTCATATCCTTATTTTGGGCCGCCAATGCCAATGCCGTGGATGCCTCCCTATGCTCATATAGATACATATACATCATGGGACAGGTATGATACAAGGGCACATTCTCCATCTTATTCTAGACCATCTCACCAATACTATGCAGCTCAAGAAGATCAACATTTGAACAATCACGCGTCAAAGACCGTTTCAATCATAAGGAATCGGTCCAGAGCTCAAGGAAGAAGAAAGAGGTGGTCAAGCAAGTTTACCGCGTTAAAAGAGATGGTCGTAAGTGTGCAATTTCAGATTTGATCTCAAATAACAAAGAGCCAATTAAAGTGTTGACATTGGCTACTAAAGGCAATGAGACAAAACAATCAATTGATAAAAATCAGAGTGCCAAATCTGAAGAAAAGAAGTTGAGGGTGCACAAGGCCCAAAAAGAGTTGCCATTGTTGAAACAAAATCACAGCCGAGATGCCCACTCGGTTTATCGTATTGGCGAAAGAAGGAATTACAAAACTTAGTGCACAAGAGCTGAAAAAGAAGAACATGGCATGGGTTCCGAAGAAGAGCAGTCAAAATGAAAGTGATGTGCAACCTTCTATTGCAACAAGTGTTACAAAAGTGAAGAAAGAGAAGGATGGAAGCCAAAAACAGTTAAGCCGAAGGTTTGCATCACCCCATCAAAATCTTCGGTTAGCACATCATCCATATTCTTCAACCATACCATTGATGCCTTTGCCATGGAATTCATCATCAGGTATGATAAATTACCCTCCCTGGATTTATTTTAATCCATGGAAGCGACATAATTTTCTGCATCATGAGAGGGTATTACCAAATCTCTATACATTTTATTAGCTACATTTTTTCTTACTAATCCAAAGGGCCGAAATATTTGATTGCTATTTCATTTGTTTATTTCGGCTATACATGATTTGGTGAATGAATTCTACATGGGCATTATGTTGATGGCCGGTATTTATCTATCGCCCTAAGAATATGTCAAAGCATGGCTGATGTAGTATCCTAACATCGTCCTTAGTTCAATTAGAGGCCAAAACGAGGTACATGTTCATTGATATTGCCCTTGTCTTTCTAGTACTATGGAGATTATTTTTGACAGTAAATTTGTGGCAATGGCCAAGGTGTTGGTGTTGCTTATTTATCTCCATATGGAGCTATTTTGTGAAGCCTCGGGCCGCTTATAATATTTTTGCACAATCATCAAAGCCGAATATGCATTGTCATTCGGATTGGAGCTTTGCCTTCATATAGGTGCTATACATATTGAGACTTCTGGTGATTCGTTATTAGTAGTGCAACAAATATCCAAGGGTTATCAATGTTTTGACGGATCACTTATAGTTTATCTTTTGGTATGTCTAGATGCAAGATTTACCTTGGGTTGCTTTGAAATTGTTCATATATCTAGGCATGACAATTCGAAAGAGTTGGCACAGCAAGCGTCCGGCTACTATGTTAACCATGGTGTATTGCATTTCTATCAATAGCCGATGCTAGGTCTTGTCAACATAGGTAAGGCTGAATCGAAGCCCACCGCTTCGGCCACTAATGAAACTTTTATGCAGGCGAAGTAAGGATTGGAGGAAGTTCATTCTTGATTATCTGCAAAATCCTAGCGAAAGGGTGAACAATATGGTTCGGAGGATGGTTTTGATCTATGGAACCTTATCACCGGATTGTTATAGAAGCTGAGAAGTTTTCACCCAAGTTTGCATCAAGAGGTTCAAACAAGCAATGGCCGATATATACTTGTCGTCCTAAGAACATGCAAAATGGCCGATGGAGTGTTGACATCGTCCTTAGAACAAGCTATGCGAAAGTTATTTTTCGGCACACAAACTTTGCCGAAAAACAGGGGGGCATGTGTTGACACCAGATTTTGGCACGGTCAATAACTTATTTAAGATGGCCTCAAATGGAGAAGTGATCTTCATGAAAGAGTTCCGTATTGTCGATATGAACATCTTTGAAGTTTGGGTCATCGCAGTCCGATTTCATCTCGAAGGCCGAAACTATGCTCAAAGTACTAAGATCTTATATTCAGAGTACAGTTTGGCTGATTAAGCCCCCAAGACGACCTCAAATGGAAAAATTATCTACACGAATTGTCTTCGTCTCGTCGAAACGATCGATTTTGATATAAAAATCGTTCCAATCCGAGTTCGTATGCAAAAGTTAGAGCCATCGGAATACAGCCCTGTCAGAAGGCAAAAACTGGCGCGCCCCACCAGACACCCTGTCTGATGGGTAGCGCGAGGGATAGCCTGTTTTGCACGACCGATTTGACCTTCAAGATGACCTCTGATCAAAAAACGTTCAACATAAAGTTGTTCGTCTCGTCGAAACGGTCAAGATTGCTTTTGGGCTCGTTTCCATCCGAGATTGTTTACCACCACAAAAAAGACCCGCAAGGTGCAGCCAGTTTAAACCGAACAGTTTTGGAAAGTTCGGACAAAACCAATCCGAATTTGACTAGGGTTTTGGACGTGAATCCAAGCCTTTTCCTTGCACGGCAAGTCCAGCCGCCTCTTATATACCTAAGAGGTGACAGCTGATTGAACAACACACAATCGATCAATCAATCTACCACTTTTTATCTTTTATCTTTTCTCCTTAACCCTAGTTCTTCTTCTTCCTCGTTCTTCGTTCGTTCTTCTTCATTGCAGGGCGGCGAACCTCGAGGCCCTAGGGGCGATCAGGTCGACCTAGGGCAGCCCATAGCCGCCGCGCGCCCAGACGGGGTCCCTCCCAGGCGTGTGGGGTTTCGGGTCCCAAAAGCGCCGGCTTGCTGTCTTGCGTATCGCGCTGGAAGTCGGCCTCCCGCGGTGTGAGTTGCGGAGCATCTCCCTCGGCGCCGCGGGTACACATCGACGTGTTCGTGTGACGCGTTCCAGCGTCAACAATGTCCTGCCGGCCGTTGGATGAGGCGCACGAATCTTGACGCGGGCGGAGTCGTCAGGTCACCTCACGTTTTGGAACTGTTCGCTCTTACCAGCAAACATGCGAACAATCCCCCCACAAATCTCCTCCCCTCCCTCCCTCGGTTCCTCACCCGTCTCTCCTCCACTGGCGCACTCCACTCCCCCTCTTCATCAGCTACCACAATTTTGTTCAGCCGCTACACCATTTCGCCAAGGATTCGGACGCCGTTGACTGTCAGCGAAGGAATCCCTATTCCACCGTGCCATTGATGCATTATCCGAGGTACGTTTGCTTCGATGTCCTCTCTAGATTTTTTGCTTGGGGTGGCCTAGAGATTTTGAGGGGAGCGAGCGGTGGCTCAAGGAGGAGGGCAAAATGGATAGCGGTTGACGGGAAAGAATCTTCCTGAATAAAACTCGCTTCTCTTCATCCAGACTCGGTCAAAGCAATCTGACGACCCTCATGGTGTCGCGGGCGGAAGCAACAACGTGAACGTGTGCTCGTTATCTTTAACGTTAATTTTTCAACGAAAATGTTAGCCGAGAAATGACAACTAGTTGTGTGGCAGTTGCCGGCGAACGGCCATCCAGCCATAGATTACTTTCGCATGAACACAACGCAACGACAGTGCCACATCAGTTTCCCATACCAGTTCACTGCTAACAGCCTGGCCAGTGAATGCCCCTTTTTTTCTTCCCAAACATAAAGGAACCGGGTGGTGCGGGAGTGAGGATCGAGCCGTGACCTCCTTAGGGCATCTCCAACGTGGCCCTCAAACCACTCACATACGTCCGGACCGCGGAAGTCATCCAACACGGTCCTGTATCAGTCCGTGGCGCGGCCTGGACCATGATTTTCCCCCAGATCGAAACCAAACGTGGGGGGGTTTTGCGGGAGCCCAGACACGCTAAACGTCGCACTCTGACCCTCTCGGCCCATCCAAAAGGAAGGCAGAGCCCGCGCTTTTGTAGCAACCCGCACTGTTTCCCGCGCCAAAATCCCCCACTCTCTTCTTCCATCCCCTGTTGCTCACCACACAATTTCCCGCCCTTTTCTCCCAACCTCTTCTTCCTTTCGCCGTCGACACATAGAATCAGGAGAGAACCTATTGGAGATGGAGGTGGCGGCGGTGTCGGAGGAAAAGAAGTTGAAGATCGCCGCTAATGCGGACGCCAATATGTTGACCTTGAATCTGGACTCTTTGGTACCGCATCACTCGCTAACTGAAGGACACAAAAATTTCAGGTATCTGAAAACATCTATGGCTGGTCGCCTCAAATCAGTCCCAAACGTCTAGGCGGACAGTCCGATCAGTGGCCGGTCACAAAAAAGCGATCTAGAGGACGTCTCAAACGGGTCTCATATGCCCGGATTGACCAATACCTCTCATACCCAGCCTAAATCTAGGCGGATATGGGGAGGCTCGGACGCGCCTGTCACATCGGACTGACGATGGGGTCCCACAGAAAAACCCTCTGAAACCCGGCGATCCGAAACTTGTCTCCTCCATCGGACCGATGGCGTCACGTGGCGCCACTTCGGCAGGCCGTGTAGTGCCCTAACCCGACTATTTAAGCCAGCCGTCGGTATCAAAACCCTACTTGTCAACATTTCCCCCCTCTACGTCAGCCGCCGCCGCACTTTCCAATCGCCACCCGCAACCACTAGTAGCCATGCATGCCGTACGGTAAGGAGTTACCCATATCTAACGCCGGAGCGCCGGCTGCAGCTCCTTGAGCAGATCCAGGCAAGGCGTGAAGCACGGATTGCCGGGGGCTACCTTCAGACGTGGTGGATCCGGAGGAGGACTTGGCGTGGAGGAGCAGGAGGAGGACGTGGGGGAAGCTGGGGACGCGGATTTGCAGGCAGAGCAGCAGGCGATCATCGATTCCCTCCAGTCAAATTCGAAGGCCAAACATCGTCGTCGGCAGGAGGTGGAGGCGGAGCATGACGGTGTCATGGACTAGGGGGTACTCACCATGTCGTCTCCCGATCATTTAGATTGGGCCGAGGACCCCCATGGCCGTATACTCATGTGCCAGTTTGGACAGCTCCTGCCGCATACATGGAAGACTCCACAAGACTTGGTGCACAAGACAAGGACTCTCCTAAACCCTAGGCCTCCGGTGTCTTATATAAACCGAGGTCAGGCTAGTCAATAGACAATCTCATATTCATTACTACAATCTCGTGGTAGATACATGTACTCTGTACTACATCCATATGTATACAATCAAAAGCAGCATGTAAAATCCCGTGTTCATGTTACCATCAAGAGAGCCCGAAGCTTGGTAAAACCCCGTGTTCATGTTACCATCGCTCCAAGACGTTTAGCTTAGGAACCCTACTACGAGATACGTCGGATATTGAACCGACATTGGTGCTTTCATTGAGAGCCGGCTAAGGTGTCATCATGACACGATGGGATCTTCAACCAACGCCCGGTCAGGTGCTATTTTTTTAATTAGATTATCTTGCAACAGTTAATTTCTTCGAAGTTATTATTGCGGGCTTCGTACTACTTTGGCCGCAGTATCAGATCAAGATCAAGATGAGATTAGCGGCTGCGGCCATGCCCGGTGATCAAGCTCCGCTGCTATGAGCCGATTCTTCCGCGTACCGTGGAAAGTTCGGCAAACCATGGCAACTAGTGCTATTCGAAGCGGAGAACAGTCCGTCTCAAAGCGGCATGACTCCAGGGAGATTCCTTATCTTTTTCTTCATAAACCCAGCAGCTAGATGGCCCACTTTTCCTTAATACTTTCTCTATCTTTTAAATCATGGAGCAATCAATGAGAGCCGTGATCAACTAGCACAACTAGTTGTGGCACTTCAATCGAGGTTTGATTAAGGGGATGTTTGTTTCCAGGGACTTTTTTGTGTAGGGACTAGAAAAAGTCCCTCTTAGAGACTTTTTTACCAAACGGGAGGGACTTTTTAGGGACTAAACTAGGCATTTGGGACTAAATGAAGAAGACTCTCAAGGAGAGTCTTTCTGGGGACTTTTTGGGACTTTTCCAACAATGCCCCTCCATGCATTCATTGGCTCGCCACCCCATGGTGTCGTTTGATTGTTATTTTTCTATATACTAGGGGCAACATGGTCATTTAATAACCTCTAGAAAAGGACCAGGGACTTTTTAGTCTCTAGAAACAAACAGGGAGGGACTTTTTAGGGACTAGGGACTTTTTAGTTGGGACTAGAAAAAGTCCTAGGACTTATGAACCAAACATGGCCTAATTCTATGTGCTAGCCTATTTGGCTGCCTCCCACGTAAAGCAACTAGCACCTTGGTGCATTTCCTTTTCTCCTATGGAGATCCGGGCTCAGGTGCAATTTTTCTAGTTATTTGTCTCGTGCTATCACTTAATCCATTCGAGAAAATTTTGTGCTTTCTATCTGTAATGTTTTTGTACGCAAGCAGCAGGCAGGTATCCTCGTCTGCCGGATGCCCACATTATTAGACTGTCACCCTGCACACCTGCAGCTTCACTGGCCATCATGTTTTCTGTTAGATTGTTACTCATGTATGTATATAGAACACAGTGAGGCATATGTTCACGTCCACTGCTTGGCGATACATCGGATCCGGCCTCAATCTGGCCCACGTGTGATCCGACCAAAGGGATAGTGCGGAGCAGTGCACTGATCAGAGCTCGGCTCGATGGCAGCACACCACAAGGAGATTTATTTATTTTCTTTTTTAAATTCAATACCTATGTAGTCGACCGCTGGTTGTCTTCTACTTTTTCTGACAAATACGCAGAATAAAAGTGCTACTACGCATATCAAGGATTGACTTTGCAGCATGTTCGGAACGGATGAGTTCGTCCGTTTGCTTCGATATGCTACAGGCGTCGTTGCTGGCGTTCAGGTTGTATTTTTCCAAATTATTCGTTTAGCATTATCATACACAAAATATTTTTTGTTGGCCTGTACTGCATCGTTTTGGCAGAGAAATTCTACCGACGTTTGTACCTGGCATCAGTCCGGCCAACCTCTCCCTGTCACCTGGGCAGGCCGACCTTCACCGACATCGCCGTGCCATGACGCCAACGCGCCATCGAGCTAGCCTCAGCGCTCAGGCCATATTTACCAAACTTTTTTCGCATAAATTAATGATGCACCTTTTTTTCACTATTATTATTATTTCTTGGTTGCACTACTTTGTGTGTGCAGGCAATCTATTTAGGTTGGGCCGCGCTAACACCTCGGCAAGGCGATATCGTCATCCCGCCGACGTTGACCAAGTCGTGGCATCGCGTCGACGCGTGTCCCTGTGTCAACTTTTCCGCATTGCGGCTCGGCCGGGCTGACCTTGTCGCCTAGGCCATATTTATTTAAAAAAAATTCCCTCATGCCAATTAAATAGAAGATTTTTTATTTTTTGGACTGCACTATTTTATGTGCGCAGGTAATCACCTTCGACTTCGTCACGCGGTCAACTCTATGGGGCCAACAACGTCGTCCTGCCTGCGTTGATCAAGTTGGGGAGTCGCCTCGGCGCACATCCCTTTGTCAGCATTACCACGCGACCACTTCACCGGGCCGACCTCGACGGTGAGGCCATATCTCTTTCATTATTTACTTCACTTATATTAATTAAGTAGAAGAATTTTTTTAACATGCATTATTATCCTTATTTGTCATTATTTTTGGTTTGCACTATCTTATCTGTGCAGCCAATCGACTTAGACTGAGCCGCGTTGTCGCCTCCGTCGACCAAATTGTGTTGTCGCCTTGGCGCGCTGCCCTATGTTGGCAACCCCGCATCGTCGCTTTGTCAACCTACTCAGCCAGGGACTCCGGTATCACTTGCCGACCCGCTCCATCACCGCAGCTGGACAGGGAGCTTCATCTTTTCGGAATGCCGAACTCTCTACTTGGCCACCTCGGGACCAGCCTAGGGGCTGGAACCTTGTCCCGCATCAAGCTTGGACCACGTCATCAATGCCGAACACATTAAACTAGCTAAGTCGCTCTCATGCTCAAAAACTTTCAGTTTTAAATTTTGTTCGGTTTGACCAAGCATTATACCTTTTTGGCAACAAGTTGTTTGTGAAAAAATTCCTTGTCATAACTTTGTTTGTGGCACACAAATTCAAATACCCTGTTTATTTGGGGGCTTCCTTTGTGAAGCATTTCCTCTTGCATATGATTATACTTGTATGGCTTCGTTCCTTGTTTGTGTATTATGCCACAATATGCACCATATTGACCAAAGTGTTCCGCAAGCTAGGTTGCCTGGCTCTTGTGCTTACCCCTACGTTCCCGATTGTTCGGCTAGGGAGTAAAGGGAGCACCTCTGCGATTGTCACAATCGGGTCGACCGAGCCGGACCTCAGACTGGGTGAAGCTGAAAGCTAGCGCTCTTACTGTTTTCAATAATGGTCGGCACACAACAGAACTCATGAGTACAAAAAATCGATTGCACAAGTCTCACAGTAATAATAAGCAACCGAAGAAAGGTATCAGTGGGGGTACTATTTTCTTCGAAGATGCTTCTTACACTTCATCGGTAATATAGTATAAGTTCCCTAAGCGCGCTTTGTCTGTTACAGCCTTATGGCCTGATTGCCTGGTTATCAGAAACACCGTCGATATTCTCGATAGGTGGAGTACATAACACTTTTCGGTCCTTGACCGAAGAGGGACAAGCCGACGGTCGGTTAAGACGCATATAAAGTTTGGGTGAACACAGATATGATACAAGTACTTCGGTACATACAATCATTATACATAAAATTCTTTTACCAAGTCACTTGGGGGCTCTTAAATTTATATAAGCTGTTTTTGTCATTATTTAATATACAAGGGCTGCCTTCTGTAATCATCGTTATAAAGCCATAAATATGCATCAATTTGACTTAAGATTTTGGCCAAGATGGGTTGCCTGGCTCCTGTGCTTACTCCTACGTTCCCGATTGTTCGGCTAGGCGGTAAAGGAAGCACCTCTGTGATTGTTACTGTCGGGTCATCCGAGTTAGTACCTCAGACTGGGTTAAGCCGAAAAGCTATTAATCTTAAAGTATCACATTGGTCGGCAATGACGGAAGTGAAAATTTTGGTTCATCAATACCATAGAGTTTGGGAACTTTCCCCGAACTAAATCCTCAATATTTTCTCCTGCATTGATCAGAGGTGTGGTTTCATGATCATGGTTGGCAGGACAACCCAAAGAAAGAAATCGATAGCGGGATTATTTTCTTTGGAAGATGTTTCTTACATTATAAAGTAATATAACATATCTCTCTGCGTACCTTTGTTTATAAAACCGTATGGCCGGATTGCCTTGTTTGTCGTAAATCTTTGCCCTTGTCAAGGCTTTATAAAGTGGGACAAACACTCCCCGGCTACTGGCCAAGGAGGTTAAAGCCGATGGTTGGTCAACAAAGTTTTGTACAATGCGGATTCGATTATTAATGATGTAGAGTACTTGGGTACGTAGAATCATTACACATAATTTGTGATTTTACTTCGGACATCGAATCCTTAATTCGGCCACCCGTGCCCACATTAAGGCTCGGGGGCTACTGGGTTTCGTGCTTATCATTTACAAATATTAAAGGGGTACATCGATCCCCTGATCTGGTGTTGCCACCCGACCAGTGTCTCGGGGGCTACTGCATTGACAATCCAATGCAGAAAATTTAAAGTGCAATATAGTTTTCGAGGAGATTATTATCCTCAGGTTGGTCGGCCGCACCCAACCTGAGTCTCGAGGACTTTGCACACCGCGTTTCTATTCCTAAGTATGATGCAGAGTTGGGAATTGATCCTCATGCTGATTTTATGAATCGACCTGAGTCTCAGGGGCTACTAGGGTCAGCTGTTTGGTTTTTTCCTTCAGGTGCATCCCGGATATTAGGCCAACACGCACCTTGAGGGCTACTAACTATACATCTCGGCAGAGATTACATTGCATAATTCAGAATTAAATTCATAAAATCAGCCCATGGCCGAGGTGGTGCACCACCTCAGATATAGTCCGGCGTTGGAGCTCGGATACAGTCCGGCGTTGGAGCTTGGACACAGTCCGGCGTTGGAGCTTGGACATAGTCCGACGTTGGAGCTCGGACACATTACGATGTTGGAGCTCGGAAGCGGTCCGGCATTGGTGCTTGGCTGCTAAAGATACCTCGAATGCAGTTCGGCGTTGGAGCTCGGACGCAAGAGGACGTTGCCACCCGGGAACAACTTCAAACCCGAGGTGCGGCATAAAAATAACAAGGCATTGATAAAGGACGGAAACTTAAAGGGGCTCCTCGGATACCCGACGTATAAACTCTTCGGATGCCCTTCGGTGACGCTCAAGATCGAAGATGAGTAGATTTGTTGAACCAGTTTTCAAGACCGACGACCGAAGATGAAGAATAGTTTGGAAGAATCGAGGAGCGTCCCCAACTTGAAGACCGGTTCAGGGGGCTACTGACGGTGTCATGGACTAGGGGGTACTCACCACGTCATCTCCCGATAAGTTAGATTGGGCCGAGGACCCCCATGGCCGTA
Organism: Triticum aestivum; assembly: GCF_018294505.1. NCBI lineage: Eukaryota > Viridiplantae > Streptophyta > Magnoliopsida > Poales > Poaceae > Triticum > Triticum aestivum. Next base: position 218,978,831 of record NC_057801.1, on the reverse strand, counting down.
TACTCATGGGCCAGTTCGGACAGCTCCTGCCGCATACAAGGAAGACTCCACAAGACTTGGCGCACAAGACAAGGACTCTCCTAAACCCTAGGCCTCCGGTGTCTTATATAAATTGAGGCCAGGCTAGTCAATAGACAATCTCATATTCATTACTACAATATCGTGGTAGATACATGTACTCTGTACTACATCCATATGAATACAATCAAAAGCAGCATGTAGGGTATTATCTCATCAAGAGAGCCCGAAGCTGGGTAAAACCCCGTGTTCATGTTACCATCTCTCCAAGACGCCTAGCTTAGGACCCCTACTACGAGATACACCGGATATTGAACCGACAGAGCACACCGTGGAAGTCAATGAGATGCTCGCGTATATTGATGATGATGATGAGGAGGAGGAGGAGGAGGAGCCGGAGCACCCCTACATGCCCATCTACTCGGTGCCCGGCACCGACATCGTGGCCATCTCCGACGATGAAGCGTAGTAGCTAGCATGTCGCAGTATGTTGGTTTATTTTACATGGTTAGTATGGATCGAGGAATGCAGTATGAGAGACTTGGATTCATAACACTATTTTTTAGAGTATGCAATTGCGTACCATATTTTTATAGAAAAAGAAATTGAAAGTGCAACTATCCCTAGGTGGTTTTGGTAATTCCTAACAACATATAGCTCATCGAGCTAATGCTATTTCAAGATAAATATTTCAGGAAAGCTCAATGATTGGCATGGCATGGATGAGAAAAGTGGACCCCTCAAAATGCTAAGGACAAAAGGATTGGCTCAAGCTCAATGCTCAGGACTCTACATTTTATATTTTAGTGATCCAAGATCACATTGAGTCTATAGGAAAAGCCAATACTATCAAGGAGGGATGAGGTGTTGCTTAATGGCTTGCTTGCTCAAAGTGCTTAGTGATATGCTCCAAAGCCCTCAACTACTTTCTCACATCCACATATGACCTAAACCAAAAGTCTAACTTGGCCCTACCGATTCTTTCTATTCGGTGCCACCGAGTTCAAATGTCATAGCCACTGCCACAAACCCTAGGCAAATCGGTCTCACCGATAGGGATCTAGGTCTCACCGAGATGGGATTGTAATCTCTCTGTTTCCCTTTGTAACGTTTTGGTACCACCGAGATGAGCGATCGGTCCCACCGAGATTGCAATGTAAACTCTCTGTTTCCCTTTCGTAACATTTCGGTCTCACCGAAATGAGCGAACCGGTCCCACCGAGTTTACCTGACCAACTCTCTGGTTAGCTTATTACCAAAATCGGTCCCACCGAGTTTGTGTAATCGGTCTCACCGAGATTATGTTATGCCCTAACCCTAACCATATCGGTCCTACCGAGTTGCATGTCGGTCCCACCAAAAATCCTAACGGTCACTAGATTTGCTGAATCGGTCCAACCGAGTTTATCAATTCGGTCCCACTGAGATTGGCAAGTTGTGTGTAACGGTTAGATTTTGTGTGGAGGCTATATATACCCCTCCACCTCCTCTTCATTCGTGGAGAGAGCCATCAGAACGAACCTACACTTCCAACTTACATTTTCTGAGAGAGAACCACCTACTCATGTGTTGAGACCAAGATATTCCATTCCTACTATATGAATCTTGATCTCTAGCCTTCCCCAAGTTGCTTTCCACTCAAATCTTCTTTCCACCAAATCCAAATCCTGTGAGACAGAGTTGAGTGTTGGGGAGACTATCATTTGAAGCACAAGGGGAGTTCATCATCAACACACCATTTGTTACTTCTTGGAGAGTGGTGTCTCCTAGATTGGCTAGGTGTCACTTGGAAGCCTCCGACAAGATTGTGGAGTTAAACCAAGGAGTTTGTAAGGGCAAGGAGATCGCCTAATTTGTGAAGATCTACCGCTAGTGAGGCAAGTCCTTCGTGGGCGACGGCCATGGTGGGATAGACAAGGTTGCTTCTTCATGGACCCTTCGTGGGTGGAGCCCTACGTGGACTCGCGCAACCATTACCCTTCGTGGGTTGAAGTCTCCATCAACGTGGATGTACGATAGCACCACCTATCGGAACCATGACAAAGCATCCGTGTCTCCAATTGCGTTTGAATTCTCCAAACCCTTCCCTTTACATTCTTGTAAGTTGCATGCTTTACTTTCCGCTGCTCATGTACTCTTTGCATGCTTGCTTGAATTGTGCTAAGATTGCTTGCACTACAAAAAAAGACACATCCGTGACATTTTGGGCCGAACAATTCTTCTTCTGTCATACATATGACACTTCTATGACGATAATTGTGACAAAACCCGGTATCATCATAGACGTGGTGGGCTCCTACTTCTATGAAAAAAAATCATGATAGAAAATGGGATTTTCGTCCTGGGCGGGCCGGAGACGCAGCTGCATGACATTCTTTGGGCCGTCCATGACAGAAAAAACCGTGGTAGAAGCGAGGGGGAGGAAAATTTCGGGGAGTTGCCAGTTACGGTGGGAGGTCGGGGGCCGAGCGATGCGCGTTTCTTTCGTACACGTACGCGCGTGTGTGCGATGCGTTGGCTCTAACTGAACCCGAGCGAGGCGTTGGGATCTAACTGAACCCGAGCGATTGCACTGCAGGCTACGCGTTACTGAACCCGAACGATCGATCGATGGCTGTTAACTGAACCCGATCAAGCGATTCCTTCGCTACTGCTGCTAACTGAAGCCGATCGATGCTGCCTCTGGGATGAACAGTGAGCGTTGCCGGGGGGGGTGGGTTGGATGAACAATGAGCGGTGGCATTGCCTCTGGATGAGCAGGACCCCGTGGTGTGGAGGGCTGGTTGAACAGTAGACGGTGGTGGGGTGCCCGTGGAGGGGTGGTTGAACAGGACCACGTGGTGTGGAGGGCTGGATGAACAGTAGATGGTGGAGGGGTGCCCGTGGAGGGGTGGTTGAATAGTAGCCGGTAGAGTAGCGCGCGGTGGAGGCTGGATGAACAGGAGCCCGTGGAGGCTGGAGGAGGTCGACGGTAGCCCGTGGAGGCTGGAGGAGGTCGACGGTGGAGATGAACAGTATCCCGTGGAGTCCCGTTTTGCGGTACACCACACCCTTCCCGATGAACAGGACCCCCGTTTCGACCGTAGGAGGTCCGTTTCATCCGTTTTGCGGTACGCCACACCCCTCCCGATCAACAGGACCCCCGTTTCGACCGTAGGAGGTCTGTTTTGTCCGTTTTGCGGCATGCCACACCCCTCCGGATCAACAGGACCCCCCGTTTCGACCGTAGGAGGTCCGTTTCCTCTGTTTTGCGGTACGCCACACCCCTCCCGATCAACAAGACCCCTGTTCCAAACATAGGAGGCCTATTTCCTCCGTTGTGTGGTACGCCAGGCCTCGTTTCCATCGCCTCTTTCGTCCAAGCTGGTTGGCTCCCACGCGTTCTGTTGCCTCCCGATGAACACGATGCATTCCGTTGCCTCCCGATGAACACGAGGCATTCCGTTGCCTCCCCATGAACACGACGCATTCCGTTGCCTCCCCATGAACACGACGCATTCCGTTGCCTCCCCATGAACACAACGACGACGCTGTTTCTCCATTCCGACCCAGCCATGTACACGAGCCCTTTCTCCATTCCGACCCAGCCATGTACACGAGTCCTGGCCGTACGTATGCGCGAGTAGGTGTTCGAGACCCTGCCCATATGTACGTACGTGGCCGTAGTTTCTTTCTTGCACCCTCGCCGCTGTACGTACGTGTACATGCTACGTGCGCGCCTCTACTACGACACATGCGCGCCTCTACAACGACCAGTATGTACATGCACGTTCGCGACCAGAATGACAACGCTACGTACGTTTCGACCAGGTGGGTCCCGACTGTCAGACACTTCTTTGCCTGTGAAGATGTAGCTGGTGGGTCCCAGCAGTTAGGGGGGCGAATCGTTTTTTTGCACGGACGCACTTCCTTGTGTGCGAAGATGTAGCTGGTGGGTGCCAGCAGTCAGGGGGAAACATTTTTTCATGAAATACGGTGGCCCGTACGGTGGGTCCCCGCTGTCAGGTAGAGGAATAATTATTTTACACGTAATAAGGAGGCACTTCCTTGCTGCGGCCGTGGACCCAGCTGTCAGCCTCTCCACGTACAGTCCACGTCCGATGGAAGCCATTCCTTGACCACGTTGACCACGCCGCGCTGAGAGAACCAGGGTGATGGACGACGGCGAGGCCTAGGAAGGGGACGACGCGGAGCCGGGGAAGACGTGGCAGTGGATGCCCACGCGTAGAGGAGTACGAGGGTTCACTGGTTTGCTGCGGTGTGAGGCTGTCGTCGCCGCAGAATAACAGGGGGTGTGGGTGAGTAGAGGGATGGCCTGGCCAGCGGTAGGAGTAGTAGGGGGCGGTGAGGCCTCCGCCGCATCGCAGCCGGCCACGGGAGGCAGGAGCACAAGGCACGATCGGTGCTGGTTTGGGCGGCTGGAGCAAGAAGACTAGAGGTTGAAGAAGCACTACGGCCGTTGGATGGACATCGTACGGTCACTGGAGCTAGAATCGTGCATATTGACTAAGTTGACAAAGCCCTCCGTCCCTGTCAACTTAGTAGGCCCACAAGTCAGCCTGCCACTATACTGGGTCCCAGCTAACAAGGGAGTATTCATTTTTTTGTGCGTAATAAGGAGGCACTTCCTTGCGTGCGAAGATATAGCTGGTGGGTCCGAGCTGTCAGCGGTGGTAACTTTTTTTCGCGAAATAAAGAGGCCCTTTCGGTGGGTCCCTGATGTCAGGTGGAGGAATCATTATTTTGCGCGTAATAAGGAGGCATTTCCTTGCGTGCGGCCGTGGACCCAGCTGTCGGCCTCTCCATGTACAGTCCACTTCAGATGCATGTCGGTCGTTGACCACGTTGACCAGGCCGCGCCGAGAGCACCAAGGCAGTGGACGACGGCGAGGCCTAGGAAGGGAACGACACGGAGGCAGGGAAGACTCGGCAGTTGTTTCCCACGCGGAGGGGAGTATGACTGTACGAGGGTTTACTGGTTCGTCTGCCGTCGCCGGAGAATAACAGCAGGTGTGGGTGAGTAGAGGGATGGCTAGGCCAGTGATGGGAGTACGGTGGGGAGGTGAGGCCTGCGCGGCAGCACAGCCGGCCGCGGGGAGGAGGGAGCAGGCAGTCCCGCCGGCACTTGTTTGAGCGGCTGGAGCAGGAAGAGCAGAGATTGAAGAAGCACGACAGCCGTTGGATGGACATCCAACAGTCACTGCTTGTGCGTCAACCTTTTTTTAGGAAAGCCTCAAATCTGTGGAAAACAACATACAACCCATCTGCCATTATTTCTAATAATTTACAGCCCATTTGCTAATTCTTAAGGTTTTTTTGGAGCCCATATTCTTTTTGTTAGCATTACAGCCCATATTGTGGCCACGGTTAAAAAATTATACGAAATTTTGCATATTTCGGTGCGGTCCAAACTGTTTTTAATCTCGAAATTTCGACTCACATTCAAACTGATTTTAAATCCAACAAATTCTCCACGCATAAAAATTAATGTAATTTACAATCTCGAAATGAAAAAAAAGATATTTGAAACTAATTGCCGGTTTGATGTGTTTTAAAAATGTACAACCCATTTCTCATTACTGATAGGCCATTTTCTTGGCCAGCCGAATGAAGCTCTCCTCGTCTTGAAAGATTTGCAGCCCAACATGCCTGACAAAGCGACTTACTTGGCAAATCACAAAAAAACTAGGCTATGGCCGTGGACCCAGCTGTCAGCCTCTCCACGTACAGTACTCTTCCGACGGAAGTCCGTCGTTGACCACATTGACCACGCCGCACCGAGAACACCAAGGCGGTGGACGACGGCGAGGCCTAGGAAGGGGACGACGCGGAGCCGGGGAAGACGCGGCAGTGGATGCCCACTCCGAGAGGAGTACGAGGGTTCACTGGGTCAGCTGCGGCATGAGGCTGCCATCGCCGCAGAATAACAGGGGGTGTGGGTGAGTAGAGGGATACCCTAGGCTAGTGATGGGAGTAGTAGGGGGCGGTGAGGCCTCCGCGGCATCACAGCCGGCTAAGAGAGGCAGGAGCACGCGGCACGACCGGCTGCTTTGGGCGGCTGGAGCAAGAAGACCAGAGGTTGAAGAAGCACTATGGCCGTTCGATGGACATCGTACGGTCACTGGAGCTAGAATCGTTCATATCGACTAAGTTGACAAAGCCCTCTGTCCTCGTCAACTTAATAGGCCCACAAGTCAGCCACCCACTATGGTGGGTCCCAGCTAACAGGGGGTATTCATTTTTTGGTGCGTAATAAGGAGGCACTTCCTTGTGTGTGAAGATATAGCTGGTGGGTCCGACCTGTCAGCGGGGGGAACATTTTTTTCGTGAAATACAGAAGCCCTTCCCACGTACAGTGCACGTACAGTGCGTAATAAGGAGGAACTTTCCTTGCTGCGACCATGGACCTCGTGGGTCCCAGCCGTCAGGCTCTCCATGTACAGTCCTCTTCCGATGACTCTCGTATGTTGACCATGCCGTGCCGAGTGCACCGAGGCGGTGGATGTCAGGACCCTGACTCAATGCCACATCGATCTAGCATGTAACACCTCATATCACTTTGCGGCCTCACGCACGGTATTCCCACGGTTGTCGCCTTACCTTTGCCCGGGACCGTTTGCGCCTTTTGGCACACGTATATGACAGTGTCGCTAGCATCCATATGATAAGGAGCCCGGGCTGACATGGCTAGTCGTAAACCCAAAGTGGCACAGACTTACAGGGACAGGCATCCATGACCCAGCATCGAACGTGTCGGTCATCAGCGAGTGAATCCAGGCTGTAGCACTGGGCTATCAGGACTCCGGTGAACCGGGCTGTAGCGGGCTAACATGACTCCGATATTCATCGCGTGACATTTCCCCGAAGGGACAGACACAAGAACGAAGAAGGACACATGCCGGCCAGCCTAAGTGTTCCGGAGCAGTAGCAAGATACCATGGCTCGGTGGAAACACTAGGAGACATTTCCCGGTAAGAGAGGCTACTAAAGACAAACAACTAGATAGTCAGATCCCACACATACCAATCATTTCAATCATACACACAATATGCTCGATATGTGCAAATACAACATGGCATCACAACATGACTCTACGACTCAAGTATTTATTCATTAGGCTCCGAGGAGCGAGATATTACAAACATGGGTCTCATGACCCAACAATCAGAGCATACAAGTCAAAGCACAAGCGGAAGCTATCATGTCTGGGTACAGACATCTATAACTGAAAAAGGCTGAGAAGCCTGACTATCTACCAGATCCTGCCGGGGCACAAGATCGTAGCTGAGGTAACAAGCTAAACGTCGAAGTCCACGCGGTACTACTAGCGAGACCGAAATCTCTCTGCAAAAACATAAAATAGGCAAACGTGAGTACAAATGTACCCAGCAAGACTTACATCAGAACTATCTACATATGCATCATTATCAACAAAGGGGATGGTGGGGTTTAACTGCAGCAAGCCAGCTTTGACTCGGTGGCTATCCTGAACTACAACTGCAATGTAACTCTTTTGAGGTGGCGCACACGAGTCCACATATTCACCATATCAATACACCACTATGGATCCGCTCCCGTCTCCCTACGAGAACGCCATCCATAGCACTCACGCTTATCTTGCGTATTTTAGAGTATCCACTTTCACTTGTCTATGAACTGATATAAGCAACCCAGAAGTCCTTTTCCGCGGACACGGCTATTCGAATAGATGATGATAACCCTGCAGGGGTGTACTTCTTCATACATGTTTCCACCACTTAGCGTCTGCACACGACATGTGCTCGGCAGACTTCAAGCGAAAGCCGACGTGGGTGTAGACCACGACCTACCTAAACACTCAAGTCTCTAGTCCAGGTTTATCGCCTATTCGGGTTCCATCCATGAGGAGATCCGGCCGGAGTTTCGCTCACAGCCCCAAACGATGTGAACAGGGTTCCTGAGATACCAAACGGGCATCCGGTACACCGTGCCACGTACCTACCGCATCACAGCCCACCCCTACGGTCAGCGCTGTCCACGGCCTCCAGTAAGCTACAAACACCAGAAACTACTTGCAACTCCTGGACAGAGGACAAGGGTGAATAAGAAGTCGAGCGGGGTCATATTTCAGGGCCCAATGTATGGTAGTAACTGAATCATGGATCACAAACACAGAACTCAGTTCCTGAGGACGGCTGCAATGAGACAACCCACCATGTACTCCTACATGGCCTCTCACCGCTACCTTTACCAAATCGTGTTCACACACTTAGCTCACACACAGTAGGACATGTTCACACACCTCTGATTCATCCCCGATGAATCAGACCTGACTCAACTCTAAGCAGTAGCAGGCATGACAAACAAACATGAATGAGTAGGCACAACAGGGCTCAAACAACTCCTACTCATGCTAGTGGGTTTCATCTATTTACTGTGGCAATGACAGGTCATGCAAAGGATGAAGGGGTTCAGCTACCGCAGCAAGTAACAAATATGTCGTTGTTGTCCTAATGCAGTAAAAGAGAGCAGGAGCGAGAGAGTGGGATTTTATCGGAATGAACAAGGGGGTTTTGCTTGCCTGGCACTTCTGAAGATAACATTGAGTCTTCATCAGTGTCAACGATCACATCATCGGTATCACGTCTATCGAGAGGGGACAAATACCGGCAAACAAAAAGAACACAATCAATGCAATGCACAATATGATGCATGCTATGACATGGCAATATGAATGTGTTTTGGGCTAATGCAACTAGCAACAGATTAAATGAAGTTGGTTTGAATACAAGATTCAAATTCAAACTCCATATGTGGATATTTAAATGCCATTTAATTGATTTGTGCTAAACAGCATCTATAAGTTGTTCCAACATGCATGAAAATGGTACAGATGGATTCCTTGAATTTTTCTGATAATTTTTCATATATAATTTATTTAATTTGGAGTTACGGTTAATTTTCTATGATTTATTGAAGTTTAGGGCATTTTCTGAAATTTCCTGATTATTTTTAAATCCAGAAAAGAATTATTGCGCCAGCATGACCTCATGCTGACCTCAGCAGGTCAACGGGCGCCGTCCAGGTCAAACTGACCTGTGGGCCCTGCGTGTCAGTGTCTAGACTAACTAACCTAATTAAGATTAATCCTAACTAACTTGGTTAGCCGGGCGGGGCCCGCATGTCAGTGAGTCAGTGTCTTAGTTAAAATTAGTTATTATCTTAACCAAGAGTTAGCAGGGGACGGGCCCATACGTCAGTGACCCAGGGGGGTCAAATCCCTGGTCAACCGGGGCTAATCCACCGGCGACATGACGCCGGCGAGGCCCGAGACGGCGGCGATGCGCGGAATCGCAGCACAGGCCACGGATCGAGGCGCGGATGGCACCGTTGGAACCCCGAGCCTCGTCCGCGTCCTCTGGTGCTAGTGGGGTTGCCGGAGACGACTCAGATCGACGGCGGCGTCCACTTCCGCGGCGGCCGGAGCTCGGCTAAGTGCGGGTGTGGTGCTGCAGCTCATAGGTGGGTGAACGGAGGTGCTAGGCAACACCTAAAGGGCGGCAGGAGCATGTCGGAGCTGCTATGCGAGGCAGAGGTGCTCGGGGCACGGAGCTCGCCGGCCATGGCGGACGGCGGCTTCGGGTGCTCGTGGGGCGGCGGCTACAGGGCGCGCGCGAGAGAGAGAGGTGAGGGGAAACGACGGTAAGCTCACAGGGGGGCAGCAGGGTGGCTCAGTGGGCTCGGGGACGCGCCAGACGTCACGAATCGACGGCGGTGAGCTTCGGTGGCCGGCGACGGAACGGCGATGGTGGCGGCGTTGCAGGGCTTCCGGAGGGCCGTGGGTCGGTGGGGAGGAAGGAGGGGGTCGAGGCGGAGCCTTTGAGCGCATCGGCGAGGCTAGGGGTGGCCGGTGGCCACGAGGGAGCTCGTCGGCGGCGGCGAGCGTGTTCGGTGAGGTGGGAAACGGCGAGAGAGGGAGCAGGGGAAGAGTGAGAGAGGTCGGGCGGATCGGGACGACACCGGGGCATTCATCCACGCGGCCAGGGGAAGCAGGAGGTGGCCAGGGGAAGCAGGAGGTGGCCGAGGCAGCGTCGGCGCGCGCCACGCCTCGCCTCTGTTCGTCCTCCTGGCAGAGGAGGAAGAGGACAAGGGGGAGGAGGTGGGCTGGGCCGGCTGGGGGAGCTGGGCCAGGTAAGTGGCGCCAGGTAGGTGGCCCAGGTGGCCTTCTCTCCCTTTCTCTGTTTTATTTTTTTCTTCTGTTTTGTTTTATTTAATTTATTTTGCCACTGTTTTGAATTTTTAAAATAATTCAAACAATGCCAAAAACTCCTCTGAATATTTTATATTGCTAGATGGACTTTTCCAAAAGCTTATAAAATATTTCAGGGGTATTTGAAATTATATTCTAATTATATGAATATAATTCAAATTCAAATAGCTAATGAATTAAATCCAAAGTCTCAAAAATAAATCCTTAAAAATGTTCAATATTTTGGTTGGGACCAGAACCCTTACCAAAAATTATCAAACATTTAAGAAGAGCATTTTGGAGCAATGAATGAGATTTCTAGGGTTTTTGCCCCTCTTTTATTTAAGTTTTTGAGGCTTCCAAAATTCCTCAGTTCAAATTTCAGAATTTAAACATGATGCACACATGAAGCTAGCCTAGAGCATTACCAGAAGCTAGGGATGTGACAACTCACCCCCACTAAACAAGGATCTCGTCCCGAGATTCAAGCGTAGGGTAAGGTGAAGGGTAACGCAGACTAGTATAATCTTCACGATCCAGGGTGCACTTCAGTTGAACATTGATTCATTCACCATCATTGTCTTGATGTCTTGCTCTGAGAAATCCTGTCAACATGACATGGAGGGATGAAGGAGACTCTAGAAGGGTCGATCTTCTCGAAGATCGAACAACTCACGGAATGAGACATAGGACCATCTCTCGGGCTGAGAGACGAAGCATACCTCTAGAGGGATGGAGTGGAGCAGGTGACGAGGTTCACTAGGTAGACAACAATTCCAGACTTAAGAAGGTGGTAAACGATTGTCAACGTAGCGAGGAGTTGAGTTGCCATGATACCACGACGAAACATCCTGGAGGAGGGTGATTCGTAGATTATTACCTTAGGTGGCAAAAAGAATTACTTTTGATTCAAAGATCATTGAAACTCTTCATACCAGCCTAAGGCAATTCACAACGATCGTTTGGAGGGGGTCGGTAGAATGGCATACTCGGACTTGGATGATGTGGATTACCTTGTTGAAGACAACGCAATGGATGATTTTTGCTTATCACCGGAAATGGAAGGGACCCATGGTAGAATGGCACATTGGCGGTGCAAGCTGGGAACAAAATGCAAATGCTGGGAATGATTCTAGTAACTGGGGAGAGGCTCAACAATAGAGAGTTATCCCACTATTGGAATGGTTATAGCATAACCGAGGAAACTGAGAGCGCTATACAGTTAATGCCGATGATTAAACCTAGCACTTGCGCGTGCTCTCAAGAACTTGAGCAATTCCATAATCATCAAGGTTTTACCAGCATCCGTGTCAAGGGTCCGGTAACACAACTTACTACCATGATGAATGGTGATGGAGGATGCAGATGCAAAGGAAGATAACACCTTCTCAGATTTCACCCTTGGCGGGGCCAAGGAAATAAAATCTGGATGATCGACCGAGAGACATTTAGCACTCCGCTTCTAATGTTCTCCTTGATGTGCTAGCGTAATCCATAGATAATTATGGTTGGATATCTAAAACATCAAGTAAAAAGGTCGGACTTCGGGAACACAAAAATCCATAGGGCAACTAGGGAGTAAACCCTACGAAATCCTTAGGGGAGGTGGCCAACTTCTTCAATCAAGATACTACAATAATAGGTCTTCCGGTTGGGTGTGTTGGCCACGACATCCACTTTACCGGTTATCGAGGGACCAATATTATAGTTCTTGGAAAATGTTCCAACCATCATATCTGCCTGAGATTCAGATCTGGTTGGTGTCAGGATATTCCAGACTCATCGAGTCTAGGAAGACAAATGAAAGTTTGCAACGCAAATCGACGAGATGACGTTGCGAGATTCTCGGGGAATGAACTACGATAGCAAGCTCCAAAACATGAGCTGGTTCTGCTACAAATATGTGAACACGATGTCCAAGACAAGCATGACCACAAAGTAGTCTTATAATAAAACACTACCGAGTTCAGGAGGGGGAACCATCATTAATGACATCGAAGTCTCCACGCGTGGAAGTCCAAAGAGTTCACCTTGGACAGACTCCTTTATCTTTGAACAACTCAATCAGTGGCTTGGTGTGCTAGGGACACATATAGAATGGAGGTTGCAAGTCTCCAGACCACAGAATACTTCGCACATATGCATGACTGACTTGGGATGATTCCAGAAGAAGCAAAACTAACTTTCTCAAATTCACGGCGGCAACTTTCACCAAATGCACGTGTATAAGAGGAAGTCACTCCGTTCATCAAACAAATACTTCATGAGCTAGCATGAAGAAAATGCTTTCAAAAGTTTCCAACACTAACTTGTTGTCCAACAAGATCATGGAGGAGATAAGGATGTTGTCAATGGGCTCAACAACAATTCATCTGGGTTTCCTTTTAAAAGGAATTCCATAGTTAAGTGAACAAGTGATAGCATTGGTCAGACCCAAAAGATATAATGATGTATGCTCGAGGGATCAACCACGAGTAAGACAACATTACGAATATCGTTGGTACTGATTTGATTTGACGATAGCCCACACTCAAATCAAAGGATTGATAAGACAATAGGTCCAGCAACTGATCACAGGGACCAATCGATGAAGATATCATCCTTCTTCAACACACACTACACAAGAATATCCCTCTGGAACGAACTAAGTCAGGCAAGCTTTTATCTTCCAACTCTCCAAGTTGTTGTCTAGCTTAACCAACTAGCTCAGGGGTATCCAACACGGATTCTTGGAGAAAGGGTGGTTTACAGGATGAACCAACTTGATCACGAGCTCAACATAACAGTCAGGTGACAACCTGGTGATACCTTCGAGAGGATATTCGAAAAATCACGAACCACCGATATGTTACTAAGCTCGAGAACAATCTTGCTTTTTGAGGCAAGACGATATGATCAATAGAGCGAAGATTTAAGATAATCCTAACTCATCGATCGAGGAGTGCACCGAGAACAAGGACTAGGTAGCACAATCAATCTTAGAATGATGATTCAATAACCAACACGCTAAGAATGAAATTATTGTCATTTAACTACCAAGCAACAAGGTTGCTAGGAGTATTGATTTCACACATCACGATTCACTTGTCGACATTCCGGTTACAATAACACAGGAACCGATGGATGAACAATGATGGCAAGAAGTATCACTGTACCAAGAGTTCATAGGGTGGTGTGCAATTCCTATAACAATCCCGATATAAAGATGGTAATACTCCAAGGTAGAACAGAACAAAAGCTGGATTAGCAATTTGATCTGCGGAGCACAACTTCTTTGACCCAATCCTGGATATGGAAGAGGTACTGGAGTTTGTTTCTCCTAGTCATTCTGCGATAGAATGGCTTGACGGACCACAAGAGTAATAGGCATCGATAAACGAACGCACGCATACTCTTGACTATCAATTGATAGACGAAGGTCAGTAGACAATTAAAGAGGGACAACTCAAAGGAACATATAATTTTCTGAGTTGTGGATGCATAGATTAGTATGTCGAACCAAGTTCAACATATTTCTTCCGGATAACCCATGCAGAAAGGTAGAACTGGCAGAGTCACGATTTATGAATGGAGAACTCCTCAAGAATAATCCTGTTGTGATATTTCAGTTCAACGAGGAACTTCTGCCATAAGTAGTTCATGGTATTTGGAAGAAGAAGATACCACGGACTTCAAGGACTATCGCAAAGGTTACTAATATCCTAAAGGACTAGCAATTACTATCAACATGAAGTAGGTAGGGTGGAATCTCGGGTTCAAGAACCCAGGAACAGAATACCTATTACTAAGTAGCATCACGGGATGCTTTCGAGAATGATGGCCAGAATCATCACACTGGGAACACAAATCATAGCTAAATTACTAGATGATCCCCTAAGACACCTAGGGTCATAATAATATCTCCAACATATACGCCGAGGTAACAAAGTACCTCAACTCACCGGTTAGTGTGGTTAATCCGGCCCAAAGGAACATCGGAACGGGAGGAAGGGATTTTGCAAATGCTTCAGACTATTTAGAAACCTGGGATGACTCGGACAGCATAACGGCTGTAAATGCTCAGAAAAGATTTGAGACATTCACAAAAATGGTGGCATAACCACTCGGAAGCACAATATCAAGGTCTCGAGACCAACAATTAACATACAGAAGTAATAGGAACTGAAACGAGGCTTAAGTCCAACAATTCTATAAGTCTACGAATTAATAACACGTGATCCTGATAGAAAGAGGAGAAAGCCTAGTTCTTAATCCCCGTAGGAAGGATAAGATGACTCAGATCAGAAGGGCATGAGGTATAAGGAGTAAAAGAGCCTTACGTTCCATCCCACAATCAATTCCCTTATATAACTAAAGAATTTCTAGACTCAACTTCGACCAGTTTGGCTTGGTAATCCTACAGGCAGTCAAGCTCTGATACCAACGCTGTCAGGACCCCGACTCAATGCCACATCGATCTAGCATGTAACACCTCATATCACTTTGCGGCCTCACGCACGGTATTCCCACGGTTGTCGCCTTACCTTTGCCCGGGACCGTTTGCGCCTTTTGGCACACGTATATGACAGTGTCGCTAGCATCCATATGATAAGGAGCCCGGGCTGACATGGCTAGTCGTAAACCCAAAGTGGCACAGACTTACAGGGACAGGCATCCATGACCCAGCATCGAACGTGTCGGTCATCAGCGAGTGAATCCAGGCTGTAGCACTGGGCTAGCAGGACTCCGGTGAACCGGGCTGTAGCGGGCTAACAGGACTCCGATATTCATCGCGTGACATTTCCCCGAAGGGACAGACACAGGAACGAAGAAGGACACATGCCGGCCAGCCTAAGTGTTCCGGAGCAGTAGCAAGCTACCATGGCTCGGTGGAAACACTAGGAGACATTTCCCGGTAAGAGAGGCTACTAAAGACAAACAACTAGATAGTCAGATCCCACACATACCAAGCATTTCAATCATACACACAATATGCTCGATATGTGCAAATACAACATGGCATCACAACATGACTCTACGACTCAAGTATTTATTCATTAGGCTCCGAGGAGCGAGATATTACAAACATGGGTCTCATGACCCAACAATCAGAGCATACAAGTCAAAGCACAAGCGGAAGCTATCATGTCTGGGTACAGACATCTATAACTGAAAAAGGCTGAGAAGCCTGACTATCTACCAGATCCTGCCGGGGCACAAGATCGTAGCTGAGGTAACAAGCTAAACGTCGAAGTCCACGCGGTACTACTAGCGAGACCGAAATCTCTCTGCAAAAACATAAAATAGGCAAACGTGAGTACAAATGTACCCAGCAAGACTTACATCAGAACTATCTACATATGCATCATTATCAACAAAGGGGATGGTGGGGTTTAACTGCAGCAAGCCAGCTTTGACTCGGTGGCTATCCTGAACTACGACTGCAATGTAACTCTTTTGAGGTGGCGCACACGAGTCCACATATTCACCATATCAATACACCACTATGGATCCGCTCCCGTCTCCCTACGAGAACGCCATCCATAGCACTCACGCTTATCTTGCGTATTTTAGAGTATCCACTTTCACTTGTCTATGAACTGATATAAGCAACCCAGAAGTCCTTTTCCGCGGACACGGCTATTCGAATAGATGATGATAACCCTGCAGGGGTGTACTTCTTCATACATGTTTCCACCACTTAGCGTCTGCACACGACATGTGCTCGGCAGACTTCAAGCGAAAGCCGACGTGGGTGTAGACCACGACCTACCTAAACACTCAAGTCTCTAGTCCAGGTTTATCGCCTATTCGGGTTCCATCCATGAGGAGATCCGGCCGGAGTTTCGCTCACAGCCCCAAACGATGTGAACAGGGTTCCCGAGATACCAAACGGGCATCCGGTACACCGTGCCACGTACCTACCGCATCACAGCCCACCCCTACGGTCAGCGCTGTCCACGGCCTCCAGTAAGCTACAAACACCAGAAACTACTTGCAACTCCTGGACAGAGGACAAGGGTGAATAAGAAGTCGAGCGGGGTCATATTTCAGGGCCCAATGTATGGTAGTAACTGAATCATGGATCACAAACACAGAACTCAGTTCCTGAGGACGGCTGCAATGAGACAACCCACCATGTACTCCTACATGGCCTCTCACCGCTACCTTTACCAAATCGTGTTCACACACTTAGCTCACACACAGTAGGACATGTTCACACACCTCTGATTCATCCCCGATGAATCAGACCTGACTCAACTCTAAGCAGTAGCAGGCATGACAAACAAACATGAATGAGTAGGCACAACAGGGCTCAAACAACTCCTACTCATGCTAGTGGGTTTCATCTATTTACTGTGGCAATGACAGGTCATGCAAAGGATGAAGGGGTTCAGCTACCGCAGCAAGTAACAAATATGTCGTTGTTGTCCTAATGCAGTAAAAGAGAGCAGGAGCGAGAGAGTGGGATTTTATCGGAATGAACAAGGGGGTTTTGCTTGCCTGGCACTTCTGAAGATAACATTGAGTCTTCATCAGTGTCAACGATCACATCATCGGTATCACGTCTATCGAGAGGGGACAAATACCGGCAAACAAAAAGAACACAATCAATGCAATGCACAATATGATGCATGCTATGACATGGCAATATGAATGTGTTTTGGGCTAATGCAACTAGCAACAGATTAAATGAAGTTGGTTTGAATACAAGATTCAAATTCAAACTCCATATGTGGATATTTAAATGCCATTTAATTGATTTGTGCTAAACAGCATCTATAAGTTGTTCCAACATGCATGAAAATGGTACAGATGGATTCCTTGAATTTTTCTGATAATTTTTCATATATAATTTATTTAATTTGGAGTTACGGTTAATTTTCTATGATTTATTGAAGTTTAGGGCATTTTCTGAAATTTCCTGATTATTTTTAAATCCAGAAAAGAATTATTGCGCCAGCATGACCTCATGCTGACCTCAGCAGGTCAACGGGCGCCGTCCAGGTCAAACTGACCTGTGGGCCCTGCGTGTCAGTGTCTGGACTAACTAACCTAATTAAGATTAATCCTAACTAACTTGGTTAGCCGGGCGGGGCCCGCATGTCAGTGAGTCAGTGTCTTAGTTAAAATTAGTTATTATCTTAACCAAGAGTTAGCAGGGGACGGGCCCACACGTCAGTGACCCAGGGGGGTCAAATCCCTGGTCAACCGGGGCTAATCCACCGGCGACATGACGCCGGCGAGGCCCGAGACGGCGGCGATGCGCGGAATCGCAGCACAGGCCACGGATCGAGGCGCGGATGGCACCGTTGGAACCCCGAGCCTCGTCCGCGTCCTCTGGTGCTAGTGGGGTTGCCGGAGACGACTCAGATCGACGGCGGCGTCCACTTCCGCGGCGGCCGGAGCTCGGCTAAGTGCGGGTGTGGTGCTGCAGCTCATAGGTGGGTGAACGGAGGTGCTAGGCAGCACCTAAAGGGCGGCAGGAGCATGTCGGAGCTGCTATGCGAGGCAGAGGTGCTCGGGGCACGGAGCTCGCCGGCCATGGCGGACGGCGGCTTCGGGTGCTCGTGGGGCGGCGGCTACAGGGCGCGCGCGAGAGAGAGAGGTGAGGGGAAACGACGGTAAGCTCACAGGGGGGCAGCAGGGTGGCTCAGTGGGCTCGGGGACGCGCCAGACGTCACGAATCGACGGCGGTGAGCTTCGGTGGCCGGCGACGGAACGGCGATGGTGGCGGCGTTGCAGGGCTTCCGGAGGGCCGTGGGTCGGTGGGGAGGAAGGAGGGGGTCGAGGCGGAGCCTTTGAGCGCATCGGCGAGGCTAGGGGTGGCCGGTGGCCACGAGGGAGCTCGTCGGCGGCGGCGAGCGTGTTCGGTGAGGTGGGAAACGGCGAGAGAGGGAGCAGGGGAAGAGTGAGAGAGGTCGGGCGGATCGGGACGACACCGGGGCATTCATCCACGCGGCCAGGGGAAGCAGGAGGTGGCCAGGGGAAGCAGGAGGTGGCCGAGGCAGCGTCGGCGCGCGCCACGCCTCGCCTCTGTTCGTCCTCCTGGCAGAGGAGGAAGAGGACAAGGGAGAGGAGGTGGGCTGGGCCGGCTGGGGGAGCTGGGCCAGGTAAGTGGCGCCAGGTAGGTGGCCCAGGTGGCCTTCTCTCCCTTTCTCTGTTTTATTTTTTTCTTCTGTTTTGTTTTATTTAATTTATTTTGCCACTGTTTTGAATTTTTAAAATAATTCAAACAATGCCAAAAACTCCTCTGAATATTTTATATTGCTAGATGGACTTTTCCAAAAGCTTATAAAATATTTCAGGGGTATTTGAAATTATATTCTAATTATATGAATATAATTCAAATTCAAATAGCTAATGAATTAAATCCAAAGTCTCAAAAATAAATCCTTAAAAATGTTCAATATTTTGGTTGGGACCAGAACCCTTACCAAAAATTATCAAACATTTAAGAAGAGCATTTTGGAGCAATGAATGAGATTTCTAGGGTTTTTGCCCCTCTTTTATTTAAGTTTTTGAGGCTTCCAAAATTCCTCAGTTCAAATTTCAGAATTTAAACATGATGCACACATGAAGCTAGCCTAGAGCATTACCAGAAGCTAGGGATGTGACAACTCACCCCCACTAAACAAGGATCTCGTCCCGAGATTCAAGCGTAGGGTAAGGTGAAGGGTAACGCAGACTAGTATAATCTTCACGATCCAGGGTGCACTTCAGTTGAACATTGATTCATTCACCATCATTGTCTTGATGTCTTGCTCTGAGAAATCCTGTCAACATGACATGGAGGGATGAAGGAGACTCTAGAAGGGTCGATCTTCTCGAAGATCGAACAACTCACGGAATGAGACATAGGACCATCTCTCGGGCTGAGAGACGAAGCATACCTCTAGAGGGATGGAGTGGAGCAGGTGACGAGGTTCACTAGGTAGACAACAATTCCAGACTTAAGAAGGTGGTAAACGATTGTCAACGTAGCGAGGAGTTGAGTTGCCATGATACCACGACGAAACATCCTGGAGGAGGGTGATTCGTAGATTATTACCTTAGGTGGCAAAAAGAATTACTTTTGATTCAAAGATCATTGAAACTCTTCATACCAGCCTAAGGCAATTCACAACGATCGTTTGGAGGGGGTCGGTAGAATGGCATACTCGGACTTGGATGATGTGGATTACCTTGTTGAAGACAACGCAATGGATGATTTTTGCTTATCACCGGAAATGGAAGGGACCCATGGTAGAATGGCACATTGGTGGTGCAAGCTGGGAACAAAATGCAAATGCTGGGAATGATTCTAGTAACTGGGGAGAGGCTCAACAATAGAGAGTTATCCCACTATTGGAATGGTTATAGCATAACCGAGGAAACTGAGAGCGCTATACAGTTAATGCTGATGATTAAACCTAGCACTTGCGCGTGCTCTCAAGAACTTGAGCAATTCCATAATCATCAAGGTTTTACCAGCATCCGTGTCAAGGGTCCGGTAACACAACTTACTACCATGATGAATGGTGATGGAGGATGCAGATGCAAAGGAAGATAACACCTTCTCAGATTTCACCCTTGGCGGGGCCAAGGAAATAAAATCTGGATGATCGACCGAGAGACATTTAGCACTCCGCTTCTAATGTTCTCCTTGATGTGCTAGCGTAATCCGTAGATAATTATGGTTGGATATCTAAAACATCAAGTAAAAAGGTCGGACTTCGGGAACACAAAAATCCATAGGGCAACTAGGGAGTAAACCCTACGAAATCCTTAGGGGAGGTGGCCAACTTCTTCAATCAAGATACTACAATAATAGGTCTTCCGATTGGGTGTGTTGGCCACGACATCCACTTTACCGGTTATCGAGGGACCAATATTATAGTTCTTGGAAAATGTTCCAACCATCATATCTGCCTGAGATTCAGATCTGGTTGGTGTCAGGATATTCCAGACTCATCGAGTCTAGGAAGACAAATGAAAGTTTGCAACGCAAATCGACGAGATGACGTTGCAAGATTCTCGGGGAATGAACTACGATAGCAAGCTCCAAAACATGAGCTGGTTCTGCTACAAATATGTGAACACGATGTCCAAGACAAGCATGACCACAAAGTAGTCTTATAATAAAACACTACCGAGTTCAGGAGGGGGAACCATCATTAATGACATCGAAGTCTCCACGCGTGGAAGTCCAAAGAGTTCACCTTGGACAGACTCCTTTATCTTTGAACAACTCAATCAGTGGCTTGGTGTGCTAGGGACACATATAGAATGGAGGTTGCAAGTCTCCAGACCACAGAATACTTCGCACATATGCATGACTGACTTGGGATGATTCCAGAAGAAGCAAAATTAACTTTCTCAAATTCACGGCGGCAACTTTCACCAAATGCACGTGTATAAGAGGAAGTCACTCTGTTCATCAAACAAATACTTCATGAGCTAGCATGAATAAAATGCTTTCAAAAGTTTCCAACACTAACTTGTTGTCCAACAAGATCATGGAGGAGATAAGGATGTTGTCAATGGGCTCAACAACAATTCATCTGGGTTTCCTTTTAAAAGGAATTCCATAGTTAAGTGAACAAGTGATAGCATTGGTCAGACCCAAAAGATATAATGATGTATGCTCGAGGGATCAACCACGAGTAAGACAACATTATGAATATCGTTGGTACTGATTTGATTTGACGATAGCCCACACTCAAATCAAAGGATTGATAAGACAATAGGTCCAGCAACTGATCACAGGGACCAATCGATGAAGATATCATCCTTCTTCAACACACACTACACAAGAATATCCCTCTGGAACGAACTAAGTCAGGCAAGCTTTTATCTTCCAACTCTCCAAGTTGTTGTCTAGCTTAACCAACTAGCTCAGGGGTATCCAACACGGATTCTTGGAGAAAGGGTGGTTTACAGGATGAACCAACTTGATCACGAGCTCAACATAACAGTCAGGTGACAACCTGGTGATACCTTCGAGAGGATATTCGAAAAATCACGAACCACCGATATGTTACTAAGCTCGAGAACAATCTTGCTTTTTGAGGCAAGACGATATGATCAATAGAGCGAAGATTTAAGATAATCCTAACTCATCGATCGAGGAGTGCACCGAGAACAAGGACTAGGTAGCACAATCAATCTTAGAATGATGATTCAATAACCAGCACGCTAAGAATGAAATTATTGTCCTTTAACTACCAAGCAACAAGGTTGCTAGGAGTATTGATTTCACACATCACGATTCACTTGTCGACATTCCGGTTACAATAACACAGGAACCGATGGATGAACAATGATGGCAAGAAGTATCACTGTACCAAGAGTTCATAGGGTGGTGTGCAATTCCTATAACAATCCCGATATAAAGATGGTAATACTCCAAGGTAGAACAGAACAAAAGCTGGATTAGCAATTTGATCTGCGGAGCACAACTTCTTTGACCCAATCCTGGATATGGAAGAGGTACTGGAGTTTGTTTCTCCTAGTCATTCTGCGATAGAATGGCTTGACGGACCACAAGAGTAATAGGCATCGATAAACGAACGCACGCATACTCTTGACTATCAATTGATAGACGAAGGTCAGTAGACAATTAAAGAGGGACAACTCAAAGGAACATATAATTTTCTGAGTTGTGGATGCATAGATTAGTATGTCGAACCAAGTTCAACATATTTCTTCCGGATAACCCATGCAGAAAGATAGAACTGGCAGAGTCACGATTTATGAATGGAGAACTCCTCAAGAATAATCCTGTTGTGATATTTCAGTTCAACGAGGAACTTCTGCCATAAGTAGTTCATGGTATTTGGAAGAAGAAGATACCACGGACTTCAAGGACTATCGCAAAGGTTACTAATATCCTAAAGGCGCTAGCAATTACTATCAACATGAAGTAGGTAGTGTGAATCTCGGGTTCAAGAACCCAGGAACAGAATACCTATTACTAAGTAGCATCACGGGATGCTTTCGAGAATGATGGCCAGAATCATCACACTGGGAACACAAATCATAGCTAAATTACTAGATGATCCCCTAAGACACCTAGGGTCATAATAATATCTCCAACATATACGCCGAGGTAACAAAGTACCTCAACTCACCGGTTAGTGTGGTTAATCCGGCCCAAAGGAACATCGGAACGGGAGGAAGGGATTTTGCAAATGCTTCAGACTATTTAGAAACCTGGGATGACTCGGACAGCATAACGGCTGTAAATGCTCAGAAAAGATTTGAGACATTCACAAAAATGGTGGCATAACCACTCGGAAGCACAATATCAAGGTCTCGAGACCAACAATTAACATACAGAAGTAATAGGAACTGAAACGAGGCTTAAGTCCAACAATTCTATAAGTCTACGAATTAATAACACGTGATCCTGATAGAAAGAGGAGAAAGCCTAGTTCTTAATCCCCGTAGGAAGGATAAGATGACTCAGATCAGAAGGGCATGAGGTATAAGGAGTAAAAGAGCCTTACGTTCCATCCCACAATCAATTCCCTTATATAACTAAAGAATTTCTAGACTCAACTTCGACCAGTTTGGCTTGGTAATCCTACAGGCAGTCAAGCTCTGATACCAACGCTGTCAGGACCCCGACTCAATGCCACATCGATCTAGCATGTAACACCTCATATCACTTTGCGGCCTCACGCACGGTATTCCCACGGTTGTCGCCTTACCTTTGCCCGGGACCGTTTGCGCCTTTTGGCACACGTATATGACAGTGTCGCTAGCATCCATATGATAAGGAGCCCGGGCTGACATGGCTAGTCGTAAACCCAAAGTGGCACAGACTTACAGGGACAGGCATCCATGATCCAGCATCGAACGTGTCGGTCATCAGCGAGTGAATCCAGGCTATAGCACTGGGCTATCAGGACTCCGGTGAACCGGGCTGTAGCGGGCTAACAGGACTCCGATATTCATCGCGTGACATTTCCCCGAAGGGACAGACACAGGAACGAAGAAGGACACATGCCGGCCAGCCTAAGTGTTCCGGAGCAGTAGCAAGCTACCATGGCTCGGTGGAAACACTAGGAGACATTTCCCGGTAAGAGAGGCTACTAAAGACAAACAACTAGATAGTCAGATCCCACACATACCAAGCATTTCAATCATACACACAATATGCTCGATATGTGCAAATACAACATGGCATCACAACATGACTCTACGACTCAAGTATTTATTCATTAGGCTCCGAGGAGCGAGATATTACAAACATGGGTCTCATGACCCAACAATCAGAGCATACAAGTCAAAGCACAAGCGGAAGCTATCATGTCTGGGTACAGACATCTATAACTGAAAAAGGCTGAGAAGCCTGACTATCTACCAGATCCTGCTGGGGCACAAGATCGTAGCTGAGGTAACAAGCTAAACGTCGAAGTCCACGCGGTACTACTAGCGAGACCGAAATCTCTCTGCAAAAACATAAAATAGGCAAACGTGAGTACAAATGTACCCAGCAAGACTTACATCAGAACTATCTACATATGCATCATTATCAACAAAGGGGATGGTGGGGTTTAACTGCAGCAAGCCAGCTTTGACTCGGTGGCTATCCTGAACTACGACTGCAATGTAACTCTTTTGAGGTGGCGCACACGAGTCCACATATTCACCATATCAATACACCACTATGGATCCGCTCCCGTCTCCCTACGAGAACGCCATCCATAGCACTCACGCTTATCTTGCGTATTTTAGAGTATCCACTTTCACTTGTCTATGAACTGATATAAGCAACCCAGAAGTCCTTTTCCGCGGACACGGCTATTCGAATAGATGATGATAACCCTGCAGGGGTGTACTTCTTCATACATGTTTCCACCACTTAGCGTCTGCACACGACATGTGCTCGGCAGACTTCAAGCGAAAGCCGACGTGGGTGTAGACCACGACCTACCTAAACACTCAAGTCTCTAGTCCAGGTTTATCGCCTATTCGGGTTCCATCCATGAGGAGATCCGGCCGGAGTTTCGCTCACAGCCCCAAACGATGTGAACAGGGTTCCCGAGATACCAAACGGGCATCCGGTACACCGTGCCACGTACCTACCGCATCACAGCCCACCCCTACGGTCAGCGCTGTCCACGGCCTCCAGTAAGCTACAAACACCAGAAACTACTTGCAACTCCTGGACAGAGGACAAGGGTGAATAAGAAGTCGAGCGGGGTCATATTTCAGGGCCCAATGTATGGTAGTAACTGAATCATGGATCACAAACACAGAACTCAGTTCCCGAGGACGGCTGCAATGAGACAACCCACCATGTACTCCTACATGGCCTCTCACCGCTACCTTTACCAAATCGTGTTCACACACTTAGCTCACACACAGTAGGACATGTTCACACACCTCTGATTCATCCCCGATGAATCAGACCTGACTCAACTCTAAGCAGTAGCAGGCATGACAAACAAACATGAATGAGTAGGCACAACAGGGCTCAAACAACTCCTACTCATGCTAGTGGGTTTCATCTATTTACTGTGGCAATGACAGGTCATGCAAAGGATGAAGGGGTTCAGCTACCGCAGCAAGTAACAAATATGTCGTTGTTGTCCTAATGCAGTAAAAGAGAGCAGGAGCGAGAGAGTGGGATTTTATCGGAATGAACAAGGGGGTTTTGCTTGCCTGGCACTTCTGAAGATAACATTGAGTCTTCATCAGTGTCAACGATCACATCATCGGTATCACGTCTATCGAGAGGGGACAAATACCGGCAAACAAAAAGAACACAATCAATGCAATGCACAATATGATGCATGCTATGACATGGCAATATGAATGTGTTTTGGGCTAATGCAACTAGCAACAGATTAAATGAAGTTGGTTTGAATACAAGATTCAAATTCAAACTCCATATGTGGATATTTAAATGCCATTTAATTGATTTGTGCTAAACAGCATCTATAAGTTGTTCCAACATGCATGAAAATGGTACATATGGATTCCTTGAATTTTTCTGATAATTTTTCATATATAATTTATTTAATTTGGAGTTACGGTTAATTTTCTATGATTTATTGAAGTTTAGGGCATTTTCTGAAATTTCCTGATTATTTTTAAATCCAGAAAAGAATTATTGCGCCAGCATGACCTCATGCTGACCTCAGCAGGTCAACGGGCGCCGTCCAGGTCAAACTGACCTGTGGGCCCTGCGTGTCAGTGTCTAGACTAACTAACCTAATTAAGATTAATCCTAACTAACTTGGTTAGCCGGGCGGGGCCCGCATGTCAGTGAGTCAGTGTCTTAGTTAAAATTAGTTATTATCTTAACCAAGAGTTAGCAGGGGACGGGCCCACACGTCAGTGACCCAGGGGGGTCAAATCCCTGGTCAACCGGGGCTAATCCACCGGCGACATGACGCCGGCGAGGCCCGAGACGGCGGCGATGCGCGGAATCGCAGCACAGGCCACGGATCGAGGCGCGGATGGCACCGTTGGAACCCCGAGCCTCTTCCGCGTCCTCTGGTGCTAGTGGGGTTGCCGGAGACGACTCAGATCGACGGCGGCGTCCACTTCCGCGGCGGCCGGAGCTCGGCTAAGTGCGGGTGTGGTGCTGCAGCTCATAGGTGGGTGAACGGAGGTGCTAGGCAACACCTAAAGGGCGGCAGGAGCATGTCGGAGCTGCTATGCGAGGCAGAGGTGCTCGGGGCACGGAGCTCGCCGGCCATGGCGGACGGCGGCTTCGGGTGCTCGTGGGGCGGCGGCTACAGGGCGCGCGCGCGAGAGAGAGGTGAGGGGAAACGACGGTAAGCTCACAGGGGGGCAGCAGGGTGGCTCAGTGGGCTCGGGGACGCGCCAGACGTCACAAATCGACGGCGGTGAGCTTCGGTGGCCGGCGACGGAACGGCGATGGTGGCGGCGTTGCAGGGCTTCCGGAGGGCCGTGGGTCGGTGGGGAGGAAGGAGGGGGTCGAGGCGGAGCCTTTGAGCGCATCGGCGAGGCTAGGGGTGGCCGGTGGCCACGAGGGAGCTCGTCGGCGGCGGCGAGCGTGTTCGGTGAGGTGGGAAACGGCGAGAGAGGGAGCAGGGGAAGAGTGAGAGAGGTCGGGCGGATCGGGACGACACCGGGGCATTCATCCACGCGGCCAGGGGAAGCAGGAGGTGGCCAGGGGAAGCAGGAGGTGGCCGAGGCAGCGTCGGCGCGCGCCACGCCTCGCCTCTGTTCGTCCTCCTGGCAGAGGAGGAAGAGGACAAGGGGGAGGAGGTGGGCTGGGCCGGCTGGGGGAGCTGGGCCAGGTAAGTGGCGCCAGGTAGGTGGCCCAGGTGGCCTTCTCTCCCTTTCTCTGTTTTATTTTTTTCTTCTGTTTTGTTTTATTTAATTTATTTTGCCACTGTTTTGAATTTTTAAAATAATTCAAACAATGCCAAAAACTCCTCTGAATATTTTATATTGCTAGATGGACTTTTCCAAAAGCTTATAAAATATTTCAGGGGTATTTGAAATTATATTCTAATTATATGAATATAATTCAAATTCAAATAGCTAATGAATTAAATCCAAAGTCTCAAAAATAAATCCTTAAAAATGTTCAATATTTTGGTTGGGACCAGAACCCTTACCAAAAATTATCAAACATTTAAGAAGAGCATTTTGGAGCAATGAATGAGATTTCTAGGGTTTTTGCCCCTCTTTTATTTAAGTTTTTGAGGCTTCCAAAATTCCTCAGTTCAAATTTCAGAATTTAAACATGATGCACACATGAAGCTAGCCTAGAGCATTACCAGAAGCTAGGGATGTGACAGTGGACGACGGCGAGGCCCCAGACTGGAATGAGCCGGAGATGGGGAAGACGCGGCAATGGAGTCGCAGACGGAGAGGAGTGGGAAACTTGACTGGTTCGGGTGCGGGGTGGGCCTACACTCTGCAGAGAATAACAGGAGGTGTGGAGTGGAGGGATGGCCTGGCCGTCAACGAGGTAGCGTTTCGCTGAGGAGCGCAAAACAACGCCGCTGGACGCCGAAGGCTGGAGCACGCAGTTCCGGCAGCGCTGGGGGAAGAAGACGAGAGATTGAAGAAGAATGCCGGCCGTTGGATGTAAATCCAACGCCTTCTTAGGCTTCGACCTACTGGCCAACATGTCAGCCAGTCCATTTGTTTTTTAGTCCATTTGGTGGGCTGGGTGAAACAATGATGTAGCATCTATGCAGCCCGTTTAAATCCCATTTGCATTTTTCTCGAAATCCGCGAACTTCCTGGGCTGGGTGAAAATATCATGTTGGGCTAGACGAGAAATGTTATAAAAACATAAACACATGACTGCATGAAAGTAAAATCTTTGCAAGCTTATGTACGCAATCACTAGGAGTTAACTTGGCAAGTTATATACAACAACAATTATTATTATTTTGTAAGAACTTTCAACTTACGAAATAAAATATCATTTTAATTTGATGAGTTAATAGTACGTGGGGTATTATTATTTTTTAGGCTAGACGTGGGACAGTTTGATACGTTCATTTTGTATCATGCTTTTATATCAATATTTATTGCATTATGGGCTGTTATTACACATTATATCTCAATACTTATGGCTATTCTCTCTTATTTTACAAGGTTTATCATGAAGAGGGGGAATGCCGGCAGCTGGAATTCTGGCTGGAAAAGGAGCAAACGTTGGAAACCTATTCTGCACATCTCCAAAAGTCCCGAGACTCCACGAAACAACTTTTTGGATTTAATAAGAATTTATGAGCGAAAGAAATAGGCCAGGGGGCCCACACCCTGTCCAGGAGACAGGGGGTGCCCCCCTATAGGGCCCGCCCCTATCTCCTGGGCCCCCTGGTGGGCCTCCGGCGTCCATCTTCTGCTATATAATCACTTTTACCCTGAAAAAAATCATGGGCAAGCTTACGGGACGAAACTCCGCCGCCACGAGGTGGAACCTTGGCGGAATCAATCTAGGGCTCTGGCAGAGCTGTTCTGCCAGGGACACTTCCCTCCGGGAGGGGGAAATCATCACCATCGTCATCACCAATGATCCTCTCATCGGGAGGGGGTCAATCTCCATCAACATCTTCACCAGCACCATCTCCTCTCAAAACCCTAGTTCATCTCTTGTATCCAATCTTGTATCAAAACCACAAATTGGTACCTGTGGGTTGCTAGTAGTGTTGATTACTCCTTGTAGTTGATGCTAATTGGTTTACTTGGTGGAAGATCATATGTTCAGATCCTTTATGCATATTATTACTCCTCTGATTATGAACATGAATATGCTTTGTGAGTAGTTACGTTTGTTCCTGAGGACATGGGTGAAGTCTTGCTATTAGTAGTCATGTGAATTTGGTATCCGTTTGATATTTTGATGAGATGTATGTTGTCTTTTCCTCTAGTGGTGTTATGTGAACGTCGACTACATGACACTTCACCATTATTTGGGCCTAGAGGAAGGCATGGGGAAGTAATAAGTAGATGATGGGTTGCTAGAGTGACAGAAGCTTAAACCCTAGTTTATGCGTTGCTTCGTTAGGGGCTGATATGGATCCATATGTTTAATGTTGTGGTTAGGTTTACCTTAATACTTCTTATTGTAGTTGCGGATGCTTGCAATAGGGGTTAATCATAAGTGGGATGCTTGTCCAAGTTAGGGCAGTACCCAAGTACCGGTCCACCCACATATCAAATTATCAAAGTACCGAACGCGGATCTTATGAACGTGATGAAAACTAGCTTGACGATAATTCCCAATGTGTCCTCGGGAGCTCCTTCCTCATTATTAGAATTTTTCCAGGCTTATCCTTTGCTACATAAAGGATTGGGCCACCTTGCTGCACTTTATTTACTTTATTTACTTGTTACTCGTTACTATTTATCTTATCACAAAACTATCTATCACCTACTATTTCAGTGCTTGCAGAGAAAACCTTACCGAAAACCGCTTATCATTTCCTTCTGCTCCTCGTTGGGTTCGACACTCTTACTTATCGAAAGGACTACGATTTACCCCCTACACTTGTGGGTCGTCAAGACTCTTTTCTGGCGCCGTTGCCGGGGAGTGTAGCGCTTTTGGTGAGTGGAACTTGATAAGGAAACATTTATATCGTGTGCTGAAATTTTCTGTTACTTGTCACTATGGAAACTAATCCTTTGAGGGGCTTGTTTGGGGTATCTTCACCCCAACCATAAGAGCAAAGAGTTGCTCCTCAACCTACTGACCTTTATGAAAATATTCACTTTGAGATTCCTTCGGGTATGATAGAGAAACTGCTAGCTAATCCATTTGCAGGAGATGGAACATTGCATCCCGATTTACACCTTATCTTTGTGGATGAAGTTTGTGGATTATTTAAGCTTGCAGGTATTCCCGATGATGTTGTCAAAAGGAAGGTCTTCCCTTTATCTTTGAAGGGAGATGCATTGACATGGTATAGGCTATGTGATGATACGGGATCTTGGAATTATAAGCGATTGAAGTTGGAATTTCACCAGAAGTTCTATCCTATGCATCTTGTTCATCGTGATCGTAATTACATATATAATTTCTGGCCTCGCGAAGGAGAAAGCATCGCTCAAGCTTGGGGGAGGCTTAAGTCAATGTTATATTCATGCCCCAATCATGAGCTCTCCAGGAAATGATTATTCAAAATTTTATGCTCGGCTTTCTCTTGATAATCGCAACCTGCTCGATACTTCCTGTGCTGGTTCTTATATGCTGAAGACTATTGATTTCAAATGG
The DNA here is from genome assembly GCF_018294505.1 of Triticum aestivum. NCBI lineage: Eukaryota > Viridiplantae > Streptophyta > Magnoliopsida > Poales > Poaceae > Triticum > Triticum aestivum. The sequence goes on along the minus strand of NC_057801.1, from coordinate 218,948,901 downwards.
GACTTATTGGAAAGAATTAAACGCAACTCTAAAGATTGGGGTTCCGACGATGGTAAGGAGTCAGGTATGACACCTAAGTTCGATTGTGTTAAATGTTTTATGGATACCGATGCTTTCCGTGGATTTAGCGCTAAGTATGGACTTGACTCTGAGATAGTAGCTTCTTTCTGTGAATCTTTTGCTACTCACGTTGATCTCCCTAAAGAGAAGTGGTTTAAATATAATCCTCCTGTTGAAGTGAAAGTAGTTGCACCTATTACAGTCGAAGAAAAGACTATCACCTATAGTGATCCTATTGTTCCTACTGCTTATGTTGAAAAACCTCCTTTTCCTGTTAGGATAAAGGATCATGCTAAAGCTTCGACTGTTGTTCGTAAGAGTAATACTAGGACTTATACACCTCCTGAGAAAATTAATGTTGAACCTAGTATTGCTATGGTTAAAGATCTCTTGGATGAGGATTTAGATGGGCATGTTATTTATTTCTGTGGTGAAACTGCTAATATTGCTAGACCAGATACTAAGATACATAGACCTGTCGTAGGCATGCCTGTTATTTCTGTTAAAATAGGAGATCATTGTTATCATGGTTTATGTGATATGGGTGCTAGTGCTAGTGCTATACCTTATGATTTTATAAAGAAATTATGCACGACATTGCACCCGTTGAATTAGAAGACATTGATGTTACTATTAAGCTTGCTAATAGGGATACCATTAAACCTATTGGGATTGTTAGAGATGTTGAAGTTTTGTGTGGGAAAGGTTAAATACCCTGCTGATTTTCTTGTTCTTGGTTCCCCACAAGATGCTTTTGTCCCATTATTTTTGGTAGACCCTTCTTGAATACTGCTAGTGCTAAGATTGATTGTGAAAAGGATATTGTCACAGTTGGCATAGATGGTATGTCTCATGAGTTTAATTTTGCTAAGTTTCGTAGACAACCTCGTGATAGGGAACCACCTAGTAAGGATGAGATTATTGGTATTGCTTCCATTGCTGTTCCTCCTACTGATCCGTTAGAACAATATTTGCTAGACCATGAAAACGATATGTTTATGAAGGAAAGGAAGGAAATAGATGAAGTGTTCCTTAAACAGGAACCTATGCTGAAACATAACCTTCCCATTGAAATTCTTGGGGATCCCCCTCCACCCAAGGGTGATCCCGTGTTTGAACTCAAACCATTACCTGATAATCTTAAGTATGCTTATCTTGATGAAAAGAAAATATATCCTGTTATTATTAGTGCTAACCTTTCAGAGCAAGAAGAAGAAAGATTATTGAAAACTCTGAAGAAGCACCGAGCTGCTATTGGATATACTCTGGATGATCTTAAGGGCATTAGTCCCACGTTATGCCAACACAAAATTAAGTGGAGAAGATGCCAAACCAGTTAGAGATCCTCAACAGACGATTAAATCCCAAGATGAAAGAAGTGGCAAGAAAGGAGATACTAAAGCTCCTTGAGGCAGGTATTATTTATCCCGTTGCTGATAGTGAATGGGTAAGCCCTGTCCATTGTGTTCCTAAAAAGGGAGGTATTACATTGTTCCTAATGATAAAGATGAATTGATCCCGCAAAGAATTATTACAAGTTATAGGATGGTAATTGATTTCCGTAAATTAAATAAAGCTACTAAGAAAGATCATTACCCTTTACCTTTTATTGATCAAATGCTAGAAAGACTATCCAAACACACACATTTATGCTTTCTAGATGGTTATTCTGGTTTCTCTCAAATACCTGTGTCAGCGAAGGATCAATCTAAAACTACTTTTACTTGCCCTTTTGGTACTTTTGCTTATAGACGTATGCCTTTTGGTTTATGTAATGCACCTGCTACCTTTCAAAGATGCATGATGACTATATTCTCTGATTTTTGTGAAAAGATTTGTGAGGTATTCATGGATGACTTCTCCGTTTATGGATCCTCTTTTGATGATTGTTTGAGCAACCTTGATCGAGTTTTGCAGAGATGCGAAGACACTAGTCTCGTCTGAATTGGGAAAAGTGTCACTTTATGGTTAATGAAGGCATTGTCTTGGGGCACAAGATCTCCGAGAGAGGTATTGAAGTTGATAAAGCCAAAGTTGATGCTATTGAAAAGATGCCATGTCCCAAGGACATAAAAGGTATAAGAAGTTTCCTTGGTCATGCCGGTTTTTATAGGAGGTTCATTAAGGACTTTTCTAAAATCTCTAGGCCTCTGACTAATTTATTGCAAAAAGATATTCCTTTTGTCTTTGATGATGATTGTGTAGAAGCATTTGAAATACTTAAGAAAGCTTTGATCACTGCACCTATTGTTCAGCCACCTGATTGGAATTTACCTTTTGAAATTATGTGTGATGCTAGTGATTATGCTGTAGGTGTTGTTCTAGGGCAAAGAGTTGATAAGAAATTGAATGTTATCCAGTATGCTAGTAAGACTCTTGATACTGCCCAGAGAAATTATGCTACTACTGAAAAAGAGTTCTTAGCAGTTGTGTTTGCATGTGATAAGTTTAGACCTTATATTGTTGATTCCAAAGTTACTATTCACACTGATCATGCTGCTATTAAATATCTTATGGAAAAGAAAGATGCTAAGCCTAGACTCATTAGATGGGTTCTCTTGCTCCAAGAATTTGATTACATTATTGATAGAAAGGGAGCTAAGAACCCCGTTGCAGATAACTTGTCTAGGTTAGAGAATGTTCTTGATGACCCACTGCCTATTGATGATAGCTTTCCTGATGAACAATTAGCGGTCAATAATGCTTCTCGTACTGCTCCTTGGTATGCTGATTATGATAATTACATTGTTGCTAAATTTATACCGCCTAGTTTCACATACCAGCAAAAGAAAAGGTTCTTTTATGATTTAAGACATTACTTCTAGGATGACCCACACCTTTATAAAGAAGGAGTAGATGGTGTTATTAGATGTTGTGTACCTGAGCATGAACATGAACAGATTCTACGTAAGTGTCACTCTGAATCTTATGGAGGACACAACGCTGGAGATAGAACTGCACACAAGGTACTACAATCTGGTTTTATTGGCCTACTCTCTTCAAAGATGCTCGTAAGTTTGTCTTATCTTGTGATGAATGTCAAAGAATAGGTGATACATCTCCAACGTATCTACTTTTCAAAACACTTTTGCCCTTGTTTGGACTCTAACTTGCATGATTTGAATGAAACTAACCCACACTGACGATGTTTTCAGCAGAACTGCCATGATGTTGTTTTATGTGTAGAAAAGAAAAGTTCTCGGAATGTCCTGGAAATCCACGGGGCACTTTTTGGAATTAATAAGAATTTTTGGCAAAGAATTAATGCCAGGGGGCCCACAGCCTGTCCACGAGACAGGGGGGCGCCCCCCCTAGGGCGCGGCCTCCTATCTCGTGGGCCCCCTGGACCTCCACCGACCTCAACTCCAACTCCATATATTCCGTCTCGGGGAGAAAAAAATCAGAGAGAAAGTTTCATCGCGTTTTACGACACGGAGCCGCCGCCAAGCCCTAATCTCTCTCGGGAGGGCTGATCTGGAGTCCGTTCGGGGCTCCGGAGAGGGGGATTCGTCGCCGTCGTCATCATCAACCATCCTCCATCACCAATTTCATGATGCTCACCGCCGTGCGTGAGTAATTCCATCGTAGGCTTGCTGGACGGTGATGGGTTGGATGAGATTTACCATGTAATCAAGTTAGTTTTGTTAGGGTTTGATCCCTAGTATCCACTATGTTCTGAGATTGATGTTGCTATGACTTTGCTATGCTTAATGCTTGTCACTAGGGCCCGAGTGCCATGATTTCAGATCTGAACCTATTATGTTTTCATGAATATATGTGTGTTCTTGATCCTATCTTGCAAGTCTATAGTCACCTATTATGTGTTATGATCCGACAACCCCGAAGTGACAATAATCGGGATACTTCTCGGTGATGACCGTAGTTTGAGGAGTTCATGTATTCACTATGTGCTAATGCTTTGGTTCCGGTTCTCTATTAAAAGGAGGCCTTAATATCCCTTAGTTTCTGTAGGACCCCGCTGCAATGGGAGGGTAGGACAAAAGATGTCATGCAAGTTCTTTTCCATAAGCACGTATGACTATTTACGGAATACATGCCTACATTACATTGATGAATTGGAGCTAGTTCTATATCACCCTATGTTATAACTATTGCATGAGGAATCGCATCCGGCATAATTATCCATCACTGATCCATTGCCTACGAGCTTTTCATATATTGTTCTTCGCTTATTTACTTTTCCGTTGCTACTGTTACAACTACTACAAAAACCCAAAACATTTATCTTTACTTTTGCTACCGTTACCTTTATTATCATACCACTTTTGCTACTAAACACTTTGCTGCAGATACTAAGTTATCCAGGTGTGGTTGAATTGACAACTCAACTGCTAATACTCAAGAATATTCTTTGGCTCCCCTTGTGTCGAATCAATAAATTTGGGTTGAATACTCTACCCTCGAAAGCTGTTGCGATCCCCTATACTTGTGGGTTATCAAGACTAATTTCTGGTGCTGTTGCCGGGGAGCATAGCTCTATTCTCTGAGTCACTTGGGATTTATATCTGTTGATCACTATGAAGAACTTGAAAGACGCTAAAACCAAGATTTTGCCCTCAACTACGAGGGGAGGTAAGGAACTGCCATCTAGCTCTGCACTAGATTCTCCTTCTGTTATTAGTAGGCTTGCGACACCTAAACCTGCTACTGCTATGAATTCTGATATGTCGCATGTTATTGATGATGCCACTTCTGCTATGCATGATGAAACTACTTCTGTGCGTGATACTACTTTGCCATTAGGTGAATTTCTTGATGAACAACTTGCTAGAGTTAGGGGGAATGAAATACTGAAGAACCTATTATTGATGATAGTGATGATGAAGGTTCCCCCAATGATTATGTATTACCTGTTGTTCCTAAGGGTTATGTTATGAATGAAAAGCTGCTATGGAAATTCTTGCTTGCAATGATAGAAATGATCTTAAGAAATTATTAGCTAAATGGAAGCAGCAGTCTCTTAATGCTAGAATGAAACCCGATCCTGCTTTTGCTACTTCACCTATCTGTGTTACTGATAAGGATTATGAATTCTCTGTTGATCCTGATATTATTACTTTAGTTGAATCTGATCCTTTTTATGGCCTTGAATCTGAAACTGTTGTGGCACATCTTACCAAGTTGAATGATATAGCCACCCTGTTTACTCATGATGAGAAGTCTCGCTATTTATATATCCTTAAGATATTTCCGTTCTCATTAAAGGGTGATGCTAAGACTTGGTATAATTCTCTTGCTCCTGGTTGTGTGCGTAGTCCCCAGGATATGATTTATTACTTCTCTGCTAAATATTTCCCTGCTCATAAGAAACAAGCTGCCTTGCGGGAAATATATAATTTTGTGCAAATCAAAGAAGAGAGTCTCCCACAAGCTTGGGGGAGGCTTCTCCGGTTACTTAATGCTTTGCCTGATCATCCTCTTAAGAAAAATGAAATACTTGATATCTTTTATAATGGACTAACCGATGCTTCCAAGGACTACTTGGATAGTTGTGCTGGTTGTGTTTTCAGGGAAAGAACAGTCGACGAAGCTGAAATATTATTGAATAATATGTTGACTAATGAAAATAATTGGACTCTTCCTGAGCCAGTTCCTGAAGTAATTCCTGAACCAATTGAGCCAACTCCTGAGCCTATTCCTAAACCCACTCCGAAGAAGAGAGGTGTTTTATTTCTCAGTCCTGAAGATATGCAAGAGGCAAAGAAATCAATGAAAGAAAAAGGTATTAAAGCTGAAGATGTTAAGAATTTACCTCCTATTGAAGAAATACATGGTCTTAATTTACCGCCTGAAGAACCACATTGTCTTGATAACCCGACACAGGTAGTAAAGGTAAATTCTCTCTATAGATATGATAAAGTTGAAATACCCTCTACTAAATTTCATAGCCCATGCTTAGATGAATTTGATGACTTTATGGCTAGACAAGAAAGTTTTAATGCTTATGTTGGTAGAGAGTTAAAGAATAATGCTTTCGAGATAGGACGCGTAGGCGATAATCTGGCTAGAGTTAAAGATGAACTTCACCGCGTTAGCAAATATGCTTCTATGGTTGCTACTCAAGCTGAGCAAGTACTCAAAGCTCAAAATGATTTGCTTGATGAATTAATAATAAAAATGACTTTGCTGTTAGAGTGGCTACTAGAACTGGTAGAATGACTCAGGAACCTTTGTATCCTGAAGGCCACCCTAAGAGAATCGAGCAAGATTCTTAGAGAAATAATTTAGAGGCACCTAGTTCTTCTAAAAAGAAGAAGAAGAAAAACGATAGAACTTTGCATGCTTCTAGTGAACCTACTGTAGACACACCTGAGAATCCCAATGATATTTCTATTTCTGATGCTGAAACACAATCAGGTGATGAACATGAACCTAGTGATAATGTTAATGATAATGTTCATGTTGATGCTCAACCTAGCAAAGACAATGATGTAGAGATTGAACCTGCTGTTGATCTTGATAACCCACAATCAAAGAATCAACGTTATGATAAGAGAGATTTTGTTGCTAGGAAGCACGGTAAAGAAAGAGAACCATGGGTTCAGAAACCCATGCCCTTTCCTCCTAAACCATCCAAGTCAAAGGATGATGAGGATTTTGAGCGCTTTGCTGAAATGATTAGACCTATTTTCTTACGTATGCGCTTAACTGATATGCTTAAAGTAAATCCTTATGCTAAGTATATGAAGGATATCATCACAAATAAAAGAAAGATACCGGAAGCTGAAATTTCCACCATGCTTGCTAATTACACTTTTAAGGGTGGAATACCAAAGAAACTTGGAGATCCGGGTGTACCAACTATACCATGCTCCATTAAAAGAAATTATGTTAGAACTGCTTTATGTGATCTTGGAGCCGGTGTTAGTGTTATGCCTCTCTCTTTATATCGTAGACTTGAATTGAATAAGTTGACACCTACTGAAATATCTTTGCAAATGGCTGATAAATCAACTGCTATACCTGTCGGTATTTGTGAGGATGTGCCTGTTGTGGTTGCAAATGTCACTATCTTAACGGACTTTGTTATTCTTGATATTCCCGAGGACGATAGTATGTCTATTATCCTTGGTAGACCTTTTCTTAATACTGCAGGGGCTGTTATTGATTGCAACAAAGGCAATGTCACTTTTCATGTTAATGGTAATGAGCATACGGTACACTTTCCGAGGAAACAATCTCAAGTTCATAGCATCAATTCTATTGAAAAAGTTCCAACTATCATTTTTGGAGGTTTTGAATTTCCTCTCCCTACTGTCAAGAAAAAGTATGATATTCTTATTGTTGGGGATTTTCATATCCCCGTTGAGGTAACTTAGTGTTATTCGAAATTTCTCCGGTTCCGTGTTATTCGAAATGAGTTTGTTAACAAGACTTGATCAACCTTGTTAGTGGGTTCATTTTGATGATCACGAGATGGATGAAACTAGAAGGTACAACCTTCTGTACCCTCCTTTTACTTTCTGTTATTTAGAATAAATAAAGCAAAAATAGTATTATCCGTCTGTTTTCTGAATTATCCGTGCATTAAAAAATAGTCCAAAAATAAAAGTGCTCCAAATGCCCTGCAAATTTAGTATGTTTTTTCTGGAATATCTGAGGATTTTAGGCACTAAAAACACTGCAGGAGGGGCAAGCACCAGGCCACGAGATAGGAGGGCGCCCCCCTGTAGGGCGCCCCCCTGTCTCGTGGGCCCCTGGTGGCTCCCCTCCACTTATGCCAGCACCCACACACTTCATCTTCTACCCAAAAAAATCCCCATCCAGCTCAAGCACGAGTTCTAGCTCGTTTTGCTGCGATTTTGATCTCTTAGCTCAAAGCTCCATTCACAAAACTGCTTTGGGAGATTGTTGCTTGGTATGTGACTCCTCCATTGGTCCAATTATTTTTTGTTCTAGTGCTTTATTCGTTGCAAATTTTTGCTGCATAGGTGACCATGTTCTTGAGCTTGCATGTTAAATTTTTGAAGTCCCAAGCAATTCCAATGCATGATATAGGCTCTAGGCACTTGTAGGAGTAGTTGCTATCAATCTTGTTTAGTTTTATCCACTTTTATTTTGAAGTTACTAAAATTTCAGAAATTTCCAAAAAATGTTAAGGAGGCTCTTTAAAGGCTCTTCTAGCCAAAGCTCTCAGAAGAAACAAGCCAAAGAGAAGGAAAAAGCCAAGTAATAATCTTCCTCGCTTAGCGGAAGTACGGTCGTGCGAATGGCCATGTGAGGATTTCTTGAAAGAAGCTGGAATTCATGAAGACTTTTATGCTTTAATCGAGACTGCAGGCCTCACCGGTTTCATGAACGACCGAATCGATCAGTATCTCTTACTCACCAACACTTTCGTGCAAAACTTTTATTATTATCCTAACAAATCACCGCCTGCAGTATCATTTCATTTATATGATGAATTCAAAGAAATGTCTTTATGTCATTTTTGTGCGGTATGTAGGATACCTTATGAGGGAGAATTAGATGAACCCCATCGTGAAGATGTGGGTGGCTTTGTTAATACTATTGCTGTAGAGGAGCCAAAGAAGGGCTCCGAGGCGAAGGTCTCTAGCATACACTTTCCTGTTTTACGCTATTTTGCTATATTTGCTAGTAGATGCTTGATTGGTCGTGGAAATAGTGGAAATTTGAGCATTCCAGATATTATTACTCTTCAACATGCTTTGTTAGGAGACAATACTTTTAGTATGGGTGTCGTCGTTGCTAAATGACTAGCCCTAAATCATACAAAAGGCCCCATATTTGGAGGTATCTATGCTGCATGTCTTGTTGAACATTTTCATATGCCCATTAGGCACTATGAGGAGGAGGAGACAAAATTACCCCCTCACATTTTAGATTACAAGAGCATGGTAGCACACAAGTTTATTGTTGACAACGAAGAGAAGATGCTCTTGTATAGACTTAGATTCAATAAGAAACACTTTGAGTTTATTATTTTGCCTGCACCTCTGTTATTTGATTTGCTTGCAGAAAATCGCCTTGTCACGCCGGAAGCGGTGAACAACCATCTAGCCCAAGCTTTTACTCCAGAACCTGAACCTGAACCGGAACCTGAGCTAGACCCTTATCGTGCATCATCTGTCCAGTGGGATCCAGAGATGACCAGCCAGTGGTATCCTGATTACACCTCCCACTACACTAGGGAGAGTAGCGGCGGTCCTTGGTATTAGACCAACTTAGGCCAAAAGCCTAAGCTTGGGGGAGTACGTATTTCTCACCGACTTTACATTCATGTTCACACACTAGTCGTAGGTGCTCATACTCTTTCATTGTATTATCCATGCTAGTTTAAATTTCTTTTCTACTTTTCTTCTTGTGTGTTTGATAAACCTTAAGAAAAACCAAAAAAAATTACTTAGTTTAATTTCCATGCTTGTAGTAGAAATTAAAATGAAAACCCAAAAAGATTTCTCGTTCTTCTTTACTTGTTGGAAGCTTTCCCGTGTAAATAGTTTTATTTTCTTTTCTTTCTTTTGGGGGTCGAGAAGACCATATTGAAAATGCTTAGTGGCTCTTATAGGCATGATTGTTTTACTTGTCTTCTCTCTTGAGTTGAATGCTTGCAGATTCCAGCTTAGTCCAATGCACGTGCACTCTTATTATTTTACACATCGTTCGGTCGTGCAAGTGAAAGGCAATAATGACGATATATGATGGACTTATTGGGATGAGAAAAGCTGGTATGAACTCGACCTCTCTTGTTTTTTGTAAATATGATGAGTTCATCGTTCCTGGGTCAGCTATTATGAAGTAAACATATTTGCAATGACATTTAGAGATTATAGTTGCTTGTGCCATGCTTGATTAGCTATGAGTTATAATGGTTTACCTTGCGTGTCAACATGCTATTAGAATGATTATGATGTGGTATGATGGGATGGTATCCTCCTTTGAATGTATTGAGTGACTCGACTTGGCACATGTTCTAGCATGTAGTTGAATCAAATCAACATAGCCTTCATGATATTTATGTTCATGGTGGATTATATCCTACTCATGTTTGTATTCGGTGTGAATTAATTTTAATGCATGTTTACGACTATTGTCGCTCTCTCAGTTGGTCGCTTCCCAGTCTTTTGCTAGCCTTCACCTGTACTAAGCGGGAATACTGCTTGTGCATCCAAACTCCTTAAACCCCAAAGTTGTTCCATATGAATTCACCATATCTTCCTATATGCGGTATTTACCCGCCATTCCATGTAAATTTGTATGTGCCAAACTCCAAACCTTCAAATGAAATTATGTTTTGTATGCTCGAGTAGCTCATGTTACAACTAGGGCTGCCTATATCTTCCATGCTAGGTGGGTTATTCTCAAGAGGAGTGGACTCCGCTCCTCATTCACGAGAAAGGGCCGGTAACCGGGATGCCCAGTCCCATGATCCAAAAAGATCAAAGCAAATCAAAATAATTAAACAAAACTCCCCCAGGGCTGTTGTATGTTGGAGGCACTCGTTGTTTCGAGCAAGCCATGGATTGATGCTTGTTGGTGGTTGGGGGAGTATAAACCTTTACCATTCTGTTTGGGAACTGCCTATAATGCATGTAGTATGGAAGATACAGCCATCTCATAGTTGTTGCGTTGACAGCGAAAGTATGCCGCTCAAAATGTTATTCAATCTCTATTTTAAAATCGAGCTCTGGCACCTCTACAAATCCCTGCTTCCCTCTGCGAAGGGCCTATCTATTTACTTTTATGTTGAGTCATCACCCTTCTTATTAAAAAGCACCCGCTTCAGAGCACACTGTCATTTGCATTCATTATTATTGGTTTATATTGGGTATGACTTGACTGGATCTCTTTTACCATGAATTACAATGTTTAGTCAGTCCTTGATCTTTAAAGGTGCTCTGCATTTATGGTTTGCGGTCTCAGAAAGGGCTAGCGAGATACCATTTTGTTATATCATGTTATGATTATTTTGAGAAAGTGTTGTCATTCGGGTATTATTATTATGGCTCGCTAGCTAATTATGCTATTGATATGAGTAATTGTGAGACCTAGCTATGTGTTATTGTGAGTATGGTAAGTTCATAATATTTGCTGAAACTTGAATGCTGACTTTTCATGTTTACAACAACAAGAGCAAACAGAGTTTGTAAAAGTTTTTCTTTATCACTTTCAGTTTATCAACTGAATTGCTTGAGGACAAGCAAAGGTTTAAGCGTGGGGGAGTTGATACGTCTCCAACGTATCTACTTTTCCGAACACTTTTGCCCTTGTTTTGGACTCTAACTTGCATGATTTGAATGAAACTAACCGGGACTGACGCTGTTTTCAGCAGAACTGCCATGATGTTGTTTTATGTGTAGAAAAGAAAAGTTCTCGGAATGCCCTGGAAATCCACGGAGGCACTTTTTGGAATTAATAAGAATTTTTGGCGAAAGAATTAATGCCAGGGGGCCCACAGCCTGTCTACGAGACAGGGGGCGCCCCCCTAGGGCGCGGCCTCCTATCTCGTGGCCACCCTGGACCTCCTCCGACCTGAACTCCAACTTCATATATTCCTTCTCGGGGAGAAAAAAACCAGAGAGAAAGTTTCATCGCATTTTACGACACGGAGCAGCTGCCAAGCCCTAATCTCTCTCGGGAGAGCTGATCTGGAGTCCATTCGGGGCTCCGGAGAGGGGGATTCGTCGCCGTCGTCATCATCAACCATCCTCCATCACCAATTTCATGATGCTCACCGCCGTGCGTGATTAATTCCATCGTAGGCTTGCTGGACGGTGATGGGTTGGATGAGATTTATCATGTAATCAAGTTAGTTTTGTTAGGGTTTGATCCCTAGTATCCACTATGTTCTGAGATTGATGTTGCTATGACTTTGCTATGCTTAATGCTTGTCACTAGGGCCCGAGTGCCATGATTTCGGATCTGAACCTATTATGTTTCCATGAATATATGTGTTTTCTTGATCCTATCTTGCAAGTCTATAGTCACCTATTATGTGTTATGATCCGACAACCCCGAAGTGACAATAATCGAGATACTTCTCGGTGATGACCGTAGTTTGAGGAGTTCATGTATTCACTATGTGTTAATGCTTTGGTCCGGTTCTCTATAAAAAGGAGGCCTTAATATCCCTTAGTTTCCGCTAGGACCCCGCTGCAACGGGAGGGTAGGACAAAAGATGTCGTGCCAGTTCTTTTCCATAAGCACGTATGACTATTTACGGAATACATGCCTACATTACATTGATGAATTGGAGCTAGTTCTATATCACCCTATGTTATAACTATTGCATGAGGAATCGCATCCGGCATAATTATCCATCACTGATCCATTGCCTACGAGCTTTTCATATATGGTTCTTCGCTTATTTACTTTTCCGTTGCTACTATTACAACTACTACAAAAACCCAAAAACATTTATCTTTACTTTTGCTACCGTTACTATTATTATCATACCACTTTTGCTACTAAATACTTTGCTGTAGATACTAAGTTATCCAGGTGTGGTTGAATTGACAACTCAACTGCTAATACTGAAGAATATTCTTTGGCTCCCCTTGTGTCGAATCAATAAATTTGGGTTGAATACTCTACCCTCGAAAGTTGTTGCGATCCCCTATACTTGTGGGTTATCAAGAACTGCACACAAGGTACTACAATCTGGTTTTTATTGGCCTACTCTCTTCAAAGATGCTCGTAAGTTTGTCTTATCTTATGATGAATGTCAAAGAATAGGTAACATTAGTAGACGTCAAGAAATGCCTATGAATTATTCTCTTGTTATTGAACCGTTTGATGTTTGGGGCTCTGATTACATGGGACCTTTTCCTGCCTCCAATGGTTATACACATATTTTAGTTGCTGTTGATTAGGTTACTAAGTGGTTAGAAGCTATTCCAACTAGTAGTGCTGATCATAACACTTCTATTAAAATGCTTAAGGAAGTTATTTTTCTGAGGTTTGGAGTCCCTAGATATCTTATGACTGATGGTGGTTCACATTTTATTCATGGTGCTTTCTGTAAGATGCTCGCTAAGTATGATGTCAATCATAGAATAGCATCTCCTTATCATCCGCAGTCTAGTGGTCAAGTAGAGTTGAGCAATAGAGAGCTCAAATTAATTTTGCAAAAGACTTTGAATAGATCTAGAAAGAATTGGTCCAAAAAACTTGATGATGCATTATGGGCCTATAGAACTGCATACAAAAATCCTATGGGTATGTCTCCTTATAAGATGGTTTATGGAAAAGCATGTCATTTACCTCTTGAACTTGAACATAAGGCATATTGGGCTATCAAAGAGCTCAATTATGACTTCAAACTTGCCGGTGAGAAGAGGTTGTTTGATATTAGCTCACTTGATGAATGGAGAACCCAAGCCTATGAGAACGCCAAGCTTTTCAAAGAAAAAGTCAAACGCTGGCATGATAAGAGGATAAAAAAGCATGAGTTTAACGTAGGAGATTATGTGTTATTATTCAACTCTCGTTTAAGATTTTTTTGCAAGAAAACTTCTCTCAAAATGGGAAGGTCCCTATGTTATCGAGGAGGTCTATCGTTCTGGTCCTATAAAAATTAACAACTTCGAAGGCATAAATCCAAGGGTGGTTAACGGTCAAAGAATTAAACATTATATTTCAGGTAATCCTATAAATGTTGAAACTAATATTATTGAAACCATAACCCCTGAGGAATACATAAGGGACACTTTCCAGAACGTTCCAGACTCCGAAAAGGTATAGGTATGTTGTACGGTAAGTAAACCGACTCCAAAACAACTTTACTGGCAATTTTCATCAGTTTTGGATTATTTAAGAATTTTAGGAAGAAAGAAGTAGTCCGAAAGGGACACGAGGCTCCCACGAGAGAGGAGGGCGCCCCCCCTATAGGGCGCCCCCCTGTCTCGTGGGCACCTCGTGTGCCTCTCGGACTCCATTTTCTTGTATGTTACGTATTTTGGTCGGTAAAAATTCATTATATATACTCCTGAAGGTTTTGACCACCGTATCACGCAAATATCCTCTGTTTTCATTTCGAGCTGCTTCTGTTTCAGATCTAGGGCATCATGGCATCTCCAAGCACTCCCAAGGACAAGTTTTTCGAGAGGGTTATCAACCCCTATCTCGCGGAGGTGCTGCATCATCCTCAAACCATTGAGATGCGTGAGGGGGTGCTGCACATCCGCGATGTGGAGGGACCAAGGCGTACCGAGAGCATGGAGACAAAGCTTGAAGCCGTGGAACAGGAAGTTTTCAAGTGCCAAGGGATGGTGGAGCATGGAATCAATGCCAACCAGATGATGATCACGCATTTCACCAACAACCACAAGCTAGATGCTAAAGTCATTGGGGAGACCATCTTAAAGCTTCAAGAGAAAATCGAGCACCTCCAAGCCCAGATCTATGACCTACAAAACCAGAACTGTGAGTATGAATATAGATTCAAGCGAATGAGTTTGGCTACAGATTTAAGGATCCCGGAGACTCGATCATCCTTTTATGATGGAGAGCCTATACCTTGGAAGATGGAAGACAAGCCTACATCATCAACAACTCCCACTTCACCACCTCCGAGGAAATAATCACATGGGTATGGGCACTCCCCTTGGCAACTGCCAAGCTTGGGGGAGGTGCCCTGGTATCGTATCACCATCACACTCCTATCTTTACCGCTTTATTTAGTTCGATCCTTTTAGTAGTATCTTGGTCTATTAGTTCGAAGTTTTGATATCAAGTAGTTTTGAGTTTTGCTTTGTGATCTCTTTATGTAATCGAGTCCGTGTGCTATCTATAATAAAGATTAGTGTTGAGTCAAGGGCTTTGCTATGTTGCTATGATCTTGAGAAAGTAGAAAGAATAAAAGAGTTCATATTGATCTTATGGATAGTGATAACTTCACACATAGAAAGTATGAGGTATAAAAATTGTTGAGAGTTGATGAACGTAGCCTTGGTCATTGTTGCAATTAATAGGAAGTGATAAGGAAAGAGGGGTTCACATATAAATATATTATCTCAGACATCTTTTATGATTGTGAAGCACTCATTAAGTATGACATGCTAAAAGAGTTGATGTTGGACAAGCAAGACAGCGTAATGGTTTATGTTTTCCAACATCTCAGTTAAAGTATATTGTCATTGACCTTCCAAACATGTTGAGCTTGCCTTTCCCCCTCATGCTAGCCAAATTCCTTGCACCAAGTAGAGATACTATTTGTGCTTCCAAATATCCTTAAACCCAGTTTTGCCATGAGAGTCCACCATACCTACCTATGGATTTAGTAAGATCCTTCAAGTAAGTTGTTGTCGGTGCAAGCAATAAAAATTGCTCTCTAAATATGTATGACTTATTAGTGCAGAGAAAATAAGCTTTGTACGAACTTGTTGTGGAAGTAATAAAAGCGACGACCTGCATAATAAAGGTCCACATACAAGGGGCAATATAAAGTGACGTTCTTTTGCATTAAGATTTCGTTCATCAACCCTAAACGCGCATGACAACCTCTGCTTCCCTCTGCGAAGGGCCTATCTTTTACTTCATGTTTTTACTTTATGCTTGAGTCAAGGTGATCCCTACCTTTCCCTTTTTTATTTTATCCTTTGGCAAGCTCCTCGTGTTTGAAAGATCATGATATATATATATATATATATATATATATATATCCAATTGGATGTAAGTTAGCATGGGCTATTATTGTTGACATCGCCTAAAGGTGAATACGTTGGGAGGCAACACAATAAGCCCCTATCTTTATTAGTGTCCGGCTGAAACTCTATAACCACAAGTATTGCGTGAGTGTTAACAATTATAGGAGACTACGAGATAGTTGAGTATGTGAGCTTGCTGAAAAGCTCTATTATTGACTCTTTCTGATGTTACGATAAATTGCAATTGCTTCAATGACTGAGATTATAGTTTGTTAGTTCCCAATGAAGTTTTTGAACCATACTTGACATTGTGAATTGCTTATTACTTGAGCATAGGAAATCATATGACAAAATCTATATACGTTGCTGTTATTAGAATGATCATGATGCCCTCATGTCCGTATTTTATTTTTATCGACACCTCTATCTCTAAACATGTGGACATATTTTTCGATTTCGGCTTCTGCTTGAGGACAAGCGAGGTCTAAGCTTGGGGGAGTTGATACGTCCATTTTCCATCATGCTTTTATATCAATATTTATTGCATTATGGGCTGTTATTACACATTATATCTCAATACTTATGGCTATTCTCTCTTATTTTACAAGGTTTACCATGAAGAGGGGGAATGCTGGCAGTTGGAATTCTGGCTGGAAAAGGAGCAAACGTTGGAAACCTATTCTGCATAGCTCCAAAAGTCCTGAGACTCCACGAAACAACTTTTTGAATTTAATAAGAATTTATGAGCGAAAGAAATAGGCCAGGGGGCCCACACCCTGTCCAGGAGACAGGGGGCGAAACTTACGGGACGAAACTCCGCCGCCACGGGACGGAACCTTGGCGGAATCAATCTAGGGCTCTGGCAGAGCTATTCTACCGGGGACACTTCCCTCCGGGAGGGGGAAATCATCACCATCGTCATCACCAACGATCCTCTCATCGGGAGGGGGTCAATCTCCATCAACATCTTCACCAGCACCATCTCCTCTCAAAACCCTAGTTCATCTCTTGTATCCAATCTTGTATCAAAACTACAAATTGGTACCTGTGGATTGCTAGTAGTGTTGATTACTCCTTGTAGTTGATGCTAATTGGTTTACTTGGTGGAAGATCATATGTTCAGATCCTTTATGCATATTATTACTCCTCTGATTATGAACATGAATATGCTTTGTGAGTAGTTATGTTTGTTCCTGAGGACATGGGTGAAGTCTTGCTATTAGTAGTCATGTGAATTTGGTATTCGTTCGATATTTTGATGAGATGTATGTTGTCTTTTCCTCTAGTGGTGTTATGTGAACGTCGACTACATGACACTTCACCATTATTTGGGCCTAGAGGAAGGCATGGGGAAGTAATAAGTAGATGATGGGTTGCTAGAGTGACAGAAGCTTAAACCCTAGTTTATGCGTTGCTTCGTTAGGGGCTGATATGGATCCACATGTTTAATGTTGTGGTTAGGTTTACCTTAATACTTCTTATTGTAGTTGCAGATGCTTGCAATAGGGGTTAATCATAAGTGGGATGCTTGTCCAAGTTAGGGCAGTACCCAAGTACCAGTCCACCCACATATCAAATTATCAAAGTACCGAACGCGAATCTTATGAACGTGATGAAAACTAGCTTGATGATAATTCCCAATGTGTTAGTTATCCTCGGGCCCACTAAAAGAGAACTAAAAAAATCTCACCTGCCCGCACCAGATCGCTCCCCTAAAAAAATCTCACCTTCCCGCACCAGATCGCTCCCCCCTCTCGCACGACTCCTCTCTGTTCCCCATAGGGCCGCCCGCCCAAGCACCGCTCGCCCTCTCTCTCCTCCGGCTGCCCTCTCCTTCCGGCCTCCGCCGCCCTAATCCGGTCGCCCTCTCCCTCCGACCTTCGAAGGTCGCCCCGCTCCCCCTTCACTAGTCGTTTTTCTCCCTCTGTCGTGCGCGGCGGTGGCGCATCTTCCAGGGAGGTTGCAAGAGGGGTGAGTTTGTTCGTTCCTTCTCTGTTTCACGGCCATATCATTGATCTTGCTTGCTCTAGCGCTAATTCTGATTTGGAAAAGTAGATCCTGATCAAACTTGCTATAGATTTGTGGTGCACGCATGGAATTGTTTGATGCTGATTGAGGAGGTAATAAATCTTTCTAGAGGCCCAAAGATTCAGGTCACCTTTCTAGGTATTTCAATTTCAGGCTTGCATTATTTGTAGAGGCCCAAAGATTCAGTTCACCTTTCTAGGTATTTCAATTTCAGGCTTGCATTGTTTCTAGAGGCCCAGAGATTCAGTTCACCTTTCTAGGTATTTTAGTTTCAGTCTTGCATTATTTCTAGAGGCCCAAAGATTCAGTTCACCTTTCTAGGTATTTCAATTTCAGGCTTGCATTATTTCTAGAGGCCCAAAGATTCAGTTCACCTTTCTAGGTATTTCAGTTTCAGGCTTGCATTATTTCTAGAGGCCCAAAGATTCAGTTCACCTTTCTAGGTATTTTAGTTTCAGGCTTGCATTATTTCTAGAGGCCCAAAGATTTAGTTCACCTTTCTAGGTATTTCAGTTTCAGGCTTGCATTATTTCTAGAGGCCCAAAGATTCAGTTCACCTTTTTAGATATTTTAGTTACATGCTTGCATTATTTCTAGAGGCCCAAAGATTAAGTTCCCAGTCGGCGGCAAGCGGCCCTGCTACCCATGACGGTGTCGACCTCAACTCGCAAGGGCCGGCATCGGAGGGGTTCCCGGGGCTTGGGCTCTACAGAGCCTTCCTCCAGAGCGACGATGGCGAGCTCCTCCCTCGGTGCGTGAGGGGCTCCGGGCTCCCTCCCTATCGTGAATGACTTCCGTGATGAGTTAGCTCATTCTTTGTTTCATGAAGTGTTTTTTTATTTTGTGAAGCTTGACTGACGACTTGTGTGTTTAAGTGGGATATCTCATTTGTATGGACAAAGTAAAAATTATCATGTTTTGCATGCTTGATTTGTATAGATGGTTCGTTTATGTCAATTGTGAGCGGAGGAGGCCACAGAAGAGCCGACCACACCAAGAGGGTGCTTGGATCCAAGGGACTTATTTTAGTCTGACTAAAAATAGGGTCCAAAGTAGTCAAATGATTGAGATAGAGCATTTATTTTCAATCTAACCCTGCCATCCATACACCTCTTTGGTTTAGAGTTAGTTTAGGGTTAGAATCTAACTGTAACCTCTAACTGAGTTAGAGTTCTCCTCGTCTCGGTTCATCGCCATCATACTTTCCCCATTCATGTGTTTTCAGTATCCTGTGAATCAAAGAGGCCCTTTTTTGCAGGAAAAATCAAAGAGGCCCTTAGACTAGTTTAGGTCTGGTCAATTTTTATAAATGTGTTATGTCCAAAATTTAATGAACGTGCTCCGGTTTCCATGAAAATAATCCGGTTTCATGTAGTAATTCATTCATTTATTTATTCTTCTGCGGGGGGTTTGCATGTAATTCGTGAGGTCTGAAATGTAAAGTACCCCGGCATATGCTCTGAGTCGTGCATGCACTACGACCCAGATGCTCTATGTCCCACATGTCGGCAAATGGGAGCATGTGGAAATAGCCTAGGAGTACATATAGGAGGATAAATGCATGAAAAAATATGTACTCTGAAGCGTAGCCGCGGTTCGAAAAGGAGACCTAAAGTGATGACAACTATAGGTCGCACGCACCCGACTAGTGGTAGTACTAGACATACGACTAATTTTTCCCTCAAAAAAAAGAGGCACGAGTGCTCAGTACTCCTATTCTATAAACACGAGTCCCATCTGACAACAACGTCCGTGCTACAGCTAGCTCTCCTCCCTCGTTTCTCTCTTCCAATTCTAAACTCGGCCAACGCCCGGTGGGCGGGGTGGGTTTGCTCAACTGCGGCCCCACCTCATAGTGAAAACGTTATGACTGGAATAAAAATGCCATATACTCCCTCAGTTCATAAATATAAGCCTTTTTAGATACTAGTTCAAATGGAATACAACATACAGATGTATGTAGACATAGTTTAGAGTGTAGATTCACTCATTTTGCTCCGTATGTAGTAGTCACTTGCTGGAATCTTTAGAAAGACTTATGTTTGGGAATGGAAGGAGTACTATACTAATGAAACATTAAGGCCACGAGGCGATGTAGTGCTGGTTACAGGAGGCAAGAAGAAGAGATGCATCCATCGACGACGTCCACCTCCTAGACTCAGGGCGCCGGCCCACCGAACGGCGCCTAAGTAGCAGTGGCTTTCGTGGCCAGGTCGACGTGCTTCTGAACAATGGCATCCAAAGATTCCAGCCGCTGGAAGAAGGCCAACGTCTTTCTATCCTCGCTTGCCTTGTAGTGGCCTATGTAGACGATTTCCTCGTAGATGGGATGTGCAGGTCGACGGTTTCTTGCATGGCGAGGCGCTGCGCGGCGAGCGCGGCCTCAAGGTGCACATTCTTCATCGCGACCTCCGGCACCTGCAGGGCCACCAGGGCTTGAAAGAGTTCGTCACCATGTAGGCCGATGAGGGGAGCAAGCAATGGGGAGCCTGGGCGTGCGGGCTGGAGCAGCACGGCAAGGTCGTCCGCGTGCTTCTTGACGGTGGTGAATTTGCGGATGGAGTTGACCATCATGTCGTCCATGCAAGAGGCGATGCCGGCGTCGGCGAGGGCTATGATGCCTGCGGTCGCCAGCACCATCTAGAAACGCTGCGCGGTGCGGGGCCGCGGGCCGACGCCTTGGATGATTTGGCACAGCCGACTGCCGCTCGCGTCCATCGCCTCCATAGGTGCTTGTGGCTTCTGGTCACTTGGTCTTGGATTGGAGTGAGCAGTGTTGCGTAGAGACTTGGGAGTAGATGGATTGGAGTGGTGGGGCGCCTTTATTATATGAGAGTCCAAACTCTGTTGCATTCACATCGTGCTGGCTCTATTCTACTTCTCCAATTAATTCCCTCTGCATGTAATTGAGGATGCATCATTGACCGTTCAACGTCTCGGGAACCGCTACCCTCTTCCTCCTTGGCATTCAAGCACCTATGGACCCATCGGCGACGAGGTGCCTATGGTGACTTCGTAAATTTCAAGATGATAGTGCCGTGCATGTGTGCGTTCATAGGGATGAGTGTATGCGCGTGTATATGAGCGCTTGCGTCTATACTGTGTCAAAAAAGGTAAATGCGTGTCAAAAAGAGACTAGTCAGTATACTCAATATTGTGCACCTCGGAGAGGAAAACGATAGAACTAGTATGTATTTATTTACGGTGCAGATTCACTCATTTTGCTCCATATGTACTCCGTCTTGGTGTAGTCTAGTCACTTGTTGAAATCTCTAGAAGGGCAAATACTCCTTTCTGGTTTACAGGGCTATACTAGCAAGTAGTTGTATGTACTAGTACAATAGTGGGCTCACATAGCAATTTTGTCTCATGCAAGAGCCTGGCTATATGCGTGCTCCAATGTTCGCAACTGCAATGTTCGGTTTGCGCTTGGCTCTTCGCCTCTTTGAGAAGACGAACAATGATGTTACTACTACTGCTTCTACAGTGTCGAATCCATTGCTGCATGTCCATCCACCGCGAGCGGGACGGATAGCTTGTTGTAGAAGTACTACTAAGCAAAAGTCTGTCCTCGTTTGCGAGCAACCGCGCGCATGGGCGAGGGAGAAGGCGTGTAGTAAAATCAAGCTTCTCCTCGTTGTAC
This sequence comes from Triticum aestivum, assembly GCF_018294505.1. Taxonomy (NCBI): domain Eukaryota; kingdom Viridiplantae; phylum Streptophyta; class Magnoliopsida; order Poales; family Poaceae; genus Triticum; species Triticum aestivum. The sequence goes on along the minus strand of NC_057801.1, from coordinate 218,927,541 downwards.
GAGTTGACGCGACACATCATAGCACTGGCCCCACATGCTTGCCTCTAAACTTGGCTGAAAGACCCGCAGTGTACAATATATTGGCTGCAACCTCTAACATTTACCCACCACAAATTAAAATATATGTGGCCGTATGCATCGTTCTGATGCACAGGCCGGGGAGTCCCCCCTTTTAAAAAAACAAATTAAAATATATATTCCTGTGTTGACCAGATGAGCGTGCAAACTACAATCACCAGGGTGACAGGTAGGGCCAGAAGACTATTTTAATTTTTTTTAAAACTTCAAGACGGCCACATAGCATGGAGCCAACCCCAACGATTTTAAGCTTACAGGCACGGTACACACTATCCTAGACTACTCTACACATGAAACTGCCACACGAGCGTCCGGGCTGTGCTTGGCTCTTCGCCTCTTCGGGAAGTCGAACAATGATGGAGTACTACTGCACTGGAGGAGTACTACAGTACGCTTCTGGCCATCTGACACCGATTGAACTGTTGCATCTCCACCGCGTGCGGGAGGGAGAGCGTGTAGAGAAAGCTTCTCCTAGTCTTGCCAGCCACCACGCTCATGGGCGAGGCAGAGACGCTCCTGCCTTTGCGTGTATGACAGGTGGGCCCGACAGGTGTGTGGCCAACCTGTCATACAGCCAAAGGCAGGTGCAGTTAAGTCCGTGAGGGAGAGGATAATCAAACTTCTCATTGATATACGAGTTGACGTGACACATCAAAGCACTGCACTCGATATATTTCAATAATTTGCGTTTACTGATGCATTAATTACAACGCATGCATGCATGCCGTGACTCTTCTTTTGATACTTGCATGTGTTGATTTAATGCACCTTGAAGTAGTACTCCCTCCGTTCCTAAATATAAGTCTTTGTAGGGATTCCATTAGGCTGGTCATAGTGGAGAGTAACTTAGACTAGTAACATGCATATGTTACTAGTCTATGTTACTACCTTCATAGTGGGTAGTATCATATATGTGGTAATATAGATGTCTTCATTTATTACTTTGCAGACTCATTTTGCATTGGGAAGCGCTATGTGATGGTAACATATTATGTTATTCTATTTGCCTCTCCTTATTAACTACTTGCCACCTCATCATTTTTGCTTATGTGGCATCTAAGTTACTACCTATGTTACTCCCACTATGACCAGCCTTATGAATTACATACGGATGTATATAGATGCATTTTAAGTGTGGATTCATTCATTTTGCTCCGTATGTAGTCCACCTAGTGAAATCTCTATAAAGACTTACATTTAGGAACGAAGGGAGTATAAAATATGTGACGGTAAAGCTTTGTAATACCCCGGCCCAAGTCGAGAGATGGTTGTGCATGAGGAGGGCGAGATCATGCAGACCGAACAGGAACAGGACCCGACGATGGACCTCTCTAAGGTCTCGATGGACCTCACCATGCTCCACTGCCCCTTGTGCCTCCGCCCCTTGACGCCTCCAGTGTATGAGGTTCGAATACACCTCGTCCGTTCGGCTGATTGAGCAAGGTGCAGGTTTCTTGATTGATGTGCTGTTCGATTGATTTCTGCAGTTCAAGGGAGGGGACCTGGCCTGCGCGGACTGCCGTGTCGAGCGCCCCGGGAACCAGCGGCAGTGCCAGAAGTGCGAGCGCGGCGGTGGCTTCGACGTGCGGAACACGGCGGTGGACTCCGTCCTTTCATCGGTGAGGGTGGAGTGCCCGCACAAAGGCTGTGGGCTCTACGTCACTTACAACAAGCTCGCCGATCACCAGAGCGTGTGTCCGCTCGCGCCCTGCAAATGCCCCGTGCCCGTCTACGGCTACGAAGGCCCTCCGCCGGCGCTCTACCACCACATCAGCACCGTGCATCCCATGCCTGTGCATAGGATCCAGTACGGCAAGGTGCTCCAGCTGCAAGTGCCACTGTTGGAGCCACGGCTCTTGCTGTTCGCGGAGGAGGACCGCCGCGCGTTTTTCTTGGTCGGCGGCGTGCTCGACATCGGCACCCCTATCATCGTGTCGGTCGTCTGCATCAGAGCGGGGGCGTCCCCACTGCCGCACTACTTGGCCAAGTTGTGGGCGAACGGCCCGCCCGGGGAGCCCAAAGGCACGACCGACGTTGCCAAGGTGGAAATGGAGGTGATAAGCATCAAGGTATTGGGGAACGTAGTAATTTCAAAAAAATTCCTATGCACACGCAAGATCATGGTGATGCATAGCAATGAGAGGGGAGAGTGTGTCCATGTATCCTCGTAGACCGAAAGCAGAAGTGTTAGCACAACGCGGTTGATGTAGTGTACGTCTTCACGGCCCAATCGGTCAAGCACCAAAACTACGGTACCTCCGAGTTCTTGCACACGTTCAGCTCGATGACGTTCCCTGGACTCCGATCCAGCAGAATGTCGGGGAAGAGTTCCGTCAGCATGACGGCGTGGTGACGATCTTGATGTTCTACCATCGTAGGGCTTCGCCTAAGCACCACTACAATATTATCAAGGAGAACTATGGTGGAGGGGGGCACCGCACACGGCAAAGAGATCAAGAGATCAATTGTTGTGTCTATGGGGTGCCCCCCTCCTCCGTATATAACGGAGTGGAGGAGGGGGCCGGCCAAGGGGGTGGCGCGCCCTATGGGGGGAGTCCAACTCCCACCGGGAGTAGGACTCCCCCTTTCCTATTAGGAGTAGGAGAGGGAAGGAAGAGGAAGGAGGGAGGAAGGAAAGGGGGTGATACGTCTCCAACGTATCTATAATTTTTTATTGTTCCATGCTATTATATTACCCCTTTTGGATGTTTATGGGATTTATTTTACACATTTATATCATTTTTGGGACTAACCTACTAACCGGAGGCCCAGCCCATATTGTTGTTTTTTTGCCTATTTCAGTATTCCGAAGGAAAGGAATATCAAACCGAGTCCAAACAGAATGAAACCTTCGGGAGCGTGATTTTTGGAACGAACCTGATCCGGAGAGCTTGGAGTGCAAGTCAAGAAGCTTCCGAGGGCCCCACGAGATAGGGGGCCGCGCCCCCTTCCCTGTAGGGCGCGCCCCCCTGTCTCGTGGGCCCCTAGGGTGGCCACCAACGTACTTCTTCCTCCTATATATACCTACGTACCCCGAAAACATCCAGGGGCACCACGAAAAACAATTTCCACCGCCGTAACCTTCTGTATCTGCGAGATCTCATCTTGGAGCCTTCGCTGGCACTCTGCCGGAGGGGGAATCAACCAGAGAGTGCTTCTACATCAACATCCTTGCCCCTCCAATGAGTTGTGAGTAGTTTACCACAGACCTACGGGTCCATAGTTATTAGCTAGATGGATTCTTCTCTCTTTTTGGATCTCAATACAATGTTCTCCCCCTCTCTTGTGGAGATCTATTCGATGTAAACTCTTTTTGCGGTGTGTTTATCGAGATCCGATGAATTGTGGGTTTATGAGCAAGTTTATCTATGATTAATATTTGAATCTTCTCTGAATTCTTTTATGTATGATTGAGTTATCTTTGCAAGTCTCTTCGAATTATCAGTTTGGTTTGGCCTACCAGATTGATCTTTCTTGCCATGGGAGAAGTGCTTAGCTTTGGGTTCAATCTTGCGGTGTCCTTACCCAATGACAGAAAGGGTTGCAAGGCACGTATTGTATTGTTGCCATCGAGGATAACAAGATGGGGTTTATATCATATTGCATGTGTTTATCCCTCTACATCATGTCATCTTGCTTAATGCTTTACTCTGTTCTTATGAACTTAATACTCTAGATGCAGGCAAGAGTCGGTCGATGTGTGGAGTAATAGTAGTAGATGCAGGCAGGAGTCGGTCTATTGTTATGATCATGCCTAGATAATCTCATAACTATGCGCTTTTCTATCAATTGCTCGACAATAATTTGTTCACCCACCGTAATACTTATGCTATCTTGAGAGAAGCCTCTAGTGAAACCTATGGCCCCCGGGTCTATCTCTTATCATATTTGCTTTCAATCTACTTTTATTTGCATCTTTACTTTTTGCATCTATATTACAAAATACCAAAAACATATTTATCTTATCATACTATCTTTATTAGATCTCACTTTCGCAAGTGGCCGTGAAGGGATTGACAACCCCTTTATTGCGTTGGTTGCGAGTTCTCAGTTTGTTTGTGTAGGTGCGTGGGACTTTTGAGGAGCCTCCTACCGGATTGATACCTTGGTTCTCAAAACTGAGGGAAATACTTACGCTACACTTTGCTGCATCACCCTCTCCTCTTCGAGGAAAACCAACGCAAGCTCAAGACGTAGCAAGAAGGATTTCTGGCGCCGTTGCCGGGGAGGTCTTCGCTCAAGTCAAGACATACCAAGTACCCATCACAAACCCATCTCCCTCGCATTCACATTATTTGCCATTTGCCTCTCGTTTTCCTCTCCCCCACTTCACCCTTGCTGTTTTATTCGCCCTCTCTTTCCCAATCTCCTCCTCTCTTTTCGCTTGCCGTTTTTCTGTTTGCTTGTGTGTTGGATTACTTGTTGCCATGGCGCAAGATAATACCAAATTGTGTGATTTCTCGAATACCAATAATAATGATTTCCTTAGTACTCTGATTGCTCCTCTTAATGATGTTGAGTCTTGTGAAATCAATACCGCTTTGCTGAATATTGTTATGAAAGATCAATTCGCCGGCCTCCCTAGTGAGGATGCCGCTACTCATCTAAACAATTTTGTTTATTTGTATGATATGCAAAAGAAGGAAGATAAGGATAACAATATTGTCAAATTGAAGTTATTTCCGTTTTCACTTAGAGATTGTGCTAAAGTTTGGTTTTCGTCTTTGCCTAAAAATAGTATTGATTCTTGGAACAAGTGCAAAGATGCTTTTATCTCTAAGTATTTTCCTCCCGCTAAGATCATCACTCTTAGGAATGATATTATGAATTTTAAACAACTTGATCATGAGCATGTTGCCCAATCTTGGGAAAGAATGAAATTGATGCTTCGCAATTGCCCTACTCATGGTTTGAATTTATGGATGATCATACAAATTTTTTATGCCGGTTTGAACTTTGCTTTTAGAAATCTCTTAGATTCGGCCGCAGGAGGCACGTTTATGGAAATCACGTTAGGAGATGCTACAAAATTGCTTGATAATATTATGGCTAATTATTCTCAATGGCACACCGAAAGATCTTCTAGTAAAAAAGTGCATGCTATAGAAGAAATAAATGTTTTGAGTGGAAAGATGGATGAACTTATGAAGATGTTTGCTACTAAAAATACTCCTCTTGATCCTAATGATATGACTTTGTCTTCCTTGATTGATAATAATAATGAATCTATGGATGTGAATTTTGTTGGTAGGAATAGTTTTGGAAACAACGCTTATAGAGGAAATTTTAATGCTAGACCGTTCCCTAGTAATCCCTCTAATAATTATGGAAATTCCTACAATAATTATTATGGTAATTTTAATAAGATGCCCTCTGATTTTGAGAATAGTGTGAAAGAATTTATGATTTCTTAAAATAATTTTAATGCTTTGCTTGAAGAAAAATTGCTCAAAGTTGATGATTTGGCTAGGAACGTTGATAGACTTTCGCTTGATGTTAATTATCTTAAACTTGGATCTTCTTATCCTAAGCATGATATCAATGAGTCTCTCAAAGTAATGAGAATTTCCATTGACGAGTGCAAGGAAAGAACCGCTAGATTGCGTGCTAAAAAAGAAAGCTTTATAAAAGCGTGTTCTTCTAGTTTCCGTGAAAATAATGATGAGGATCTTAAAGTTATTGATGCGTCTCCGATTATATCTATGTTTTCCAATATGGATTTTGATGATTATGGGAGTGATGATGAATCAACCTTGCCTAGAAGGTGTCCCAAGAATTCGGAGACTTTAGATCTTAATGCTAAATTTGGTAAAAGTGAGATTGGAGAATCCTCTACTTCTAATAATATTGAACCTTCCATCTCGGATTTCAAGGAATTTGATTATGATAATTGTTATTTAAAAGGTTGTATTTCCTTGTTGCAATCCGTTGTTAATTCTCCTCATGCTTATAATCAAAACAAAGCTTTTACCAAACATATTGTTGATGCCTTGATGCAATCTTATGATGAAAAACTTAATTTGGAAGTTTCTATACCTAGAAAACTTAATGATGAGTGGGAACCTACTACAAAGATTAGAATTAAAGATTATGAGTGTTTTGCTTTGTGTGATTTGGGTGCTAGTGTTTCCACGATTCCGAAAACTTTATGTGATATTCTAGGTTTCCATGATCTTGATGATTGCTCTTTGAATTTGCACCTTGCGGATTCCACCATTAAAAAGCCTATGGGAAGAATCAATGATGTTCTTATTGTTGCAAATAGAAATTTGGTGCCCGTAGATTTTATCGTTCTTGATATAGATTGCAATCTTTCTTGCCCTATTATTCTTGGTAGACCTTTCCTTAGAACGATTGGTGCGATTATTGATATGAAAGAAGGGAATATTAGATTCCAATTTCCATTAAAGAAAGGCATGGAGCACTTTCCAAGAAATAAAGTCAAATTACCTTATGAATCTATCATGCGTGCTACTTATGAATTTAGTGCCAAAAATGGCACTCGTTAGATCTATCTTTGCTTTTATGCCTAGCTAGGGGCGTTAAACGATAGCGCTAGTTGGGAGGCAACCCAATTTTTCTTTATGTTTTTTGTTTTCGCTCATGTTTAGTAATAAATCTTGCATCTACCTTCTGTTTAGATGTGTTTTTATCTTTTAATTAGTGTTTGTGCCAAGTAGAACCTATAGGATAACCTACGATGATAGTTGATTTGATTCTGCTGAAAAACAGAAACTTTGCGCGCACGAATAGAATTTTGTTAAATCACAGGAACGTGATTTTGCGTTGATTCTTTTTGCTGCTGTTCAATAAACAAATTTTCCAGGACTACCTATTTTGGTAGGATTTTTAGAGTTCCAGAAGTTTGCGTTAGTTACAGATTGCTACAGACTGTTCTGTTTTTGACAGATTCTGTTTTTCGTGTGTTGTTTGCTTATTTCAATGCATCTATGGCTAGTAATTCAGTCTCTGAACCATAAATAAGTTGGAATACAGTAGGTTTAACACCAAATTAAATAAATAATTAGTTCATTGCAGTACCCTATGTGGTGGTTTTGTTTTCTTTCACTAACGGAGCTTATAAGATTTCCTGTTAAGTTTTGTGTTGTGAAGTTTTCAAGTTTTGGGTAAAGCTTTTATGGACTATGGAATAAAGGGTGGCAAGAGCCTAAGCTTGGGGATGCCCAAGGCACCCCAAGATATTCAAGAATAGCCAAAAGCCTAAGCTTGGGGGTGCCCCGGGAAGGCATCCCCTCTTTCGTCTTCGTTCATTGGTAACTTTACTTGGAGCTATATTTTTATTCGCCACATGATATGTGTTTTGCTTGGAGCGTCGTGTATTATATTAGTATTTGATTTTTAGTTTACCACAATCATCCTTGCTGTACACACCTTTTTGGGAGAAGCCTATTTGATTAGAATTTGCTAGAATACTCTATGTGCTTCACTTATATCTTTTGAGCTTGATAGTTTTTGCTTTAGTGCTTCACTTATATCTTTTAGAGCATGGTAGTGTCTTAATTTTGAAGAAATTGCTAGCCTCTCATGCTTCACTTATATTATTTTGAGAGTCTTTTAGAACAGCATGGTATTTTCTATTATCATAAAGTTGGTCCTACAATGATGAGCATCCAAGTTGGGTATAATAAAAACTATCATAGGAAGTGAATTGGATGCTATGATCAATTTGATACTTGATAACTGTTTTGAGATATGGAGGTAGTGATATTAAAGTCATGCTAGTTGGGTGATTATGAATTTAAAGAATGCTTGTGTTGAAGTTAGCAAGTCCCGTAACATGCACGTATGGTTAAAGTTGTGTAACAAATTTGAAACATGAAGTGTACCTGGCTTGTGCATCCTTATGAGTGGCGGTCGGGGACGAGCAATGGTCTTTTCCTACCAATCTATCCCCCTAGGAGCATGCGCGTAGTACTTGGTTTTTGATGACTTCTAAATTTTTGTAATAAGTATATGAGTTCTTTTGACTAATGTTGAGTCCATGGATTATACACACTTTTACCTTTCCGCCTTTGCTAGCCTCTTCGGTACCGTGCATTGCCCTTTCTCACCTTGAGAGTTGGTGCAAACTTCGCCGGTGCATCCAAAACCCGTGATACGATATGCTCTATCACACATAAACCTCCTTATATCTTCCTCAAAACAGCCACCATACCTACCTATTATGGCATTTCCATAGCCATTCCGAGATATATTGCCATGCAACTTTCCACTGTTCCGCTCATCATCATCATGACATACATTACTTTTGTCATATTGCCATTGCATGATCATGTAGTTGACATCGTATTTGTGGCAAAGCCACCATGCATTATTTTTCATACATGCCACTCTTGATTCATGGCACCATCCCGGTACACCGCCGGAGGCATTCATATAGAGTCATATCTTGTTCTAGTTTCGAGTTGTAATCCTTATGTTTTAATCAATAGAAGTGTGATGTCATCATTATTAGAACATTGCCCAAAGAAAAAAAAGAAAAAAGGGGGAAAGGCCAAAAAAAGGCCCAAAAAAAGAAAAAGGAAAAAAGAAAAAGAAATAAAAAGAAAATAAATAAAAAGGGCAATGTTACTATCTCTTTTTTCACACTTGTGCTTCAAAATAGCACCGTGTTCTTCATGTAGTGAGTCTCATATATTGTGCTTCAAAGTAGCACCATGTTTTTCATATAGTAAGTCTCATAAGTTGTCTTTTTCATACTAGTGGGAATTTTTCATTATAGAACTTGGCTTGTATATTCCTACGATGGGCTTCCTCAAATGCCCTAGGTCTTCGTGAGCAAGCAAGTTTGATGCACACCCACTAGTTTTCTTTTGTTGAGCATTCATTTATAGCTCTAGTGCATCCGTTGCATGGCAATCCCTACTCCGCATGTTGACATCAATTGATGGGCATCTCCATAGCCTGTTGATTATCCTCGTCAATGTGAGACTTTCTCCTTTTTGTCTTCTCCACACAATCCCCATCATCATATTCTATTCCACCCATAGTGCTATATCCATGGCTCACGCTCATGTACTGCGTGAAGGTTGAAAAAGTTTGAGATTATTTAAGTATGCAACAATTGCTTGGCTTGTCATCGGGGGTATAGAAGTTGGGAACATCTTTGTGTGACGAAAATGAAGCATAGCCTAACTATATGATTTTGTAGGGATGAACTTTGTTTTGGCATGTTATTTTGAGAAGACATGATTACTTTGATTAGTATGCTTGAAGTGTTACTATTTCTTTTATCAATATGAACTTTTATTTTGAATCATTTGGATCTGAACATTCATTCCACAATAAAGAAAATTACATTATGAATTATGCTAGGTAGCATTCCACATCAAAAATTCTCTTTTTATCATTTACCTACTCGAGGACGAGCAGGAATTAAGCTTGGGGATGCTTGATACGTCTCCAACGTATCTATAATTTTTGATTGTTCCATGCTATTATATTACCCCTTTTGGATGTTTATGGGCTTTATTTTACACATTTATATCATTTTTGGGACTAACCTACTAACCGGAGGGCCAGCCCATATTGCTGTTTTTTTTGCCTATTTCAGTATTCCGAAGAAAAGGAATATCAAACATAGTCCAAACGGAATGAAACCTTCGGGAGCGTGATTTTTGGAACGAACCTGATCCGGAGAGCTTGGAGTGCAAGTCAAGAAGCTTCCGAGGGCCCCACAAGATAGGGGGCCGCCCCCCCCCCCCTCTAGGGCGCGCCCCCTGTCTCGTGGGCCCCTCGGGCGGCCACCGACATACTTCTTTCTCCTATATATACCTACATACCCCGAAAACATCCAGGAGCACCATGAAACACAATTTCCACCGCCGTAACCTTCTGTATCCGCGAGATCTCATCTTAGAGCCTTCGCCGGCACTCTTCCGGAGGGGGAATCAACCATGGAGTGCTTCTACATCAACATCCTTGCCCCTCCGATGAGTTGTGAGTAGTTTACCACAGACCTACGGGTCCATAGTTATTAGCTAGATGGCTTCTTCTCTCTTTTTGGATCTAAATACAATGTTCTCCGCCTCTCTTGTGGAGATCTATTCGATGTAAACTCTTTTTGCGGTGTGTTTGTCGAGATCCAATGAATTGTGGGTTTATGATCAAGTTTATCTATGATTAATATTTGAATCTTCTCTGAATTCTTTTATGTATGATTGAGTTTTCTTTGCAAGTCTCTTCGAATTATCAGTTTGGTTTGGCCTACTAGATTGATCTTTCTTGCCATCAGAGAAGTGCTTAGCTTTGGGTTCAATCTTGCGGTGTCCTTACCTAGAGACGGAAAGGGTTGCAAGGCACGTATTGTATTGTTGCCATCGAGAATAACAAGATGGGGTTTATATCATATTCCATGTGTTTATCCCTCTACATCATGTCATCTTGCTTAATGCATTACTCTGTTCTTATGAACTTAACACTCTAGATGCAAGCAGGAGTCGGTCGATGTGTGGAGTAATAGTAGTAGATGTAGGCAGGAGTCGGTCTACTCGTTATGAACGTGATGCCTATATACATGATCATGCCTAGATAATCTCATAACTATGCGCTTTTCTATCAATTGCTCGACAATAATTTGTTCACCCACCATAGTACTTATGCTATCTTGAGAGAAGCCTCTAGTGAAACCTATGGCCCCCGGGTCTATCTCTTATCATATTTGCTTTCAATCTACTTTTATTTGCATCTTTACTTTTTGCATCTATATTACAAAATACCAAAAAAACATTTATCTTATCATACTATCTTTATTAGATCTCACTTTTGCAAGTGGCCGTGAAGGGATTGACAACCCCTTTATTGCGTTGGTTGCGAGTTCTCAGTTTGTTTGTGTAGGTGCGTGGGACTTTTGAGGATCCTCCTACTAGATTGATACCTTGGTTCTCAAAACTGAGGGAAATACTTACGCTACACTTTGCTGCATCACCCTCTCCTCTTCGAGGAAAACCAACGCAAGCTCAAGACGTAGCAGGGGGCCAGCCCCCCTCCCAATTCGGATTGGGCTTGGGGGGTTGTGACGCCCGGATAATTAAGATACAGTAAACCCCTGCTAATGGTGCCACGTCACCTCGGTTACTGTTGATAAACTCGAGTTGGTTCAAGCCGATTCAAATTCAAAATTCAAATTGATGAAAACAATAAAAGTTTTCAAAATTTAAAATAAAATTGTTCGGTGGTTGACGAATATTACAAAGGTAATTATAGTGCAACAGACATATTTTCATAAAATGGCTAAATGGATTAAATGATTTAAACAGAAAAGAAATAATAAAAGAAAATACAAAAGGAAAGAAAAACAGAAAACCAAAAGGAAAAAAAAACAAAAGGAGGGAAGCCCCCCCTGCTGGACCGCGGCCCAGCTGGCCATCGGGCCAACCAGGCCGGCCCAGGTCGCCCCCCCCCACTCCTCTCCCTTATCCACGCCCCCCCCACTCCCCACCGACAGCCTCCCCCACTCCCCCCGAAATATCCTCCCTCCCCCCCGATCTGGATCGGGAGGAGACCGTCGCCACCCGCCGGACCGCCCCGTCGCCGCCGAACGCCTCCCCGCCCTCCTCCTCGCCGGTCCTCCTCGACCTCCCCCGAGCCCACTGCCCCGAACCCCTACTCCGCGCCGTGAGCATCGCCCCTCTCTTCTCCCCCTCTGCTCCCGTCGCCGGATCCGACCGTGCCCGCCATCCGCGCCGAGGCCCTGGTGCCGTCCCCGATGGCCACCGGCCTCGCGCTGCGTCGCCTCGCGCGCACGCACACTGCCTCGCCGGTCACCGCCCCTTCCCCATGCTCGTCAAGAAGCCTCCGCGCACGGGCCTGCCCCTGTTGGTCGTGTCCGCGCCCGGTGCGTGGCCGCGCCCTGCGCCTCGCCTGCGGGCACGCCCGCGGCCTCCTTCCCGTGCCCGCTCACGGTGGTCGCGTCCCTGTTGGTCGCCGTCGACCCCGCACCGCCCCGCCTCACCAGGACTATGCACGGCCACGCCCTTGCTCGCCTCGTCGCCGACGGTCGTGCGCCCCGGAGCTCTGCTCCGCCCCTGAACACCACCTCCGCCGTCGCAGTTCGCGCACCCCGCCCTCGGTTGTTGCCGCTGCGGCCTGGGGGCCTCGCCGTGCCGCCCCCGCGCGCTGGTCGCCGCTCAGGCTTCAGCCACGCCCGCGACGCCCGTCGTCGGGTTCGCCCGCACGCCCGAACCGCTCGGGCTGGTGCCCGACACCCGGCACCCGCAAAGCCCCTCTGGGCCAATGACAGGGGGCCCCACGCCCAGAATGATTCAAAAAAAAAGGAAAATAATAATAATAATAAAATTAATTAATTAATTAATTAAGGAATTAATTAGGTTAATTAATTATAATTAGATTAACCTAATCACTAATTAACCTAATTAACTGTTAGTTAATTAAAACAGAGTATGACGATCGGGACCCACCTGTCAGGTTGACCAAGTCAACTACTGACATCATGCTGACGTCATCATGACGTCAGCAGACACTATTCTGGATAATGTTGATTAAATTAATTAAATAAATTCTAAAAATGATTTAAACTTTAGAAAATCAATATAAAATAAACCGTAGCCCGGATGGAAAAACTTTATACATGAAAGTTGCTCAGAACGACGAGACGATTTCGGATACGCAGTCCGTTCGTCCGCCACACACCCCTAACCTATCGAACTCGCAAATTTTCCCCTCTGGTTCATCTGTCCGAAAACGCGAAGCACCGGGAATACTTTCCCGGATGTTTCCCCCCCTTCGTCGGTATCACCTACTACCACGATTGGGTGCACCTAGCATCGTTACTTGTCAGGTCATGCATCATTATGCATTTGTTTGCATTGTATTCATTGTTTCTTCCCCCTCTTCTCTCCCGTAGACTACGAGACCGACGCTGCTGCTGCCCAGTTCGACTACGGAGTTGACGACCACTCTCTCTTGCCAGAGCAACCAGGCAAGCCCCCCCTTGATCACCAGATATCGCCTATTCTACTCTATACTGCTTGCATTAGAGTAGTGTAGCATGTTACTGCTTTTCGTTGATCCTATTCTGATGCATAGCCTGACATTGTTGCTACACCTGTTGATACCTTACCTGCAATCCTAAATGCTTAGTATAGGATGCTAGTTTATCATCATTGGCCCTACATTCTTGTCAGTCTGCCTTGCTATACTATTGGGCCGTGATCACTCGGGAGGTGATCACGGGTATATACTATACATACATACATACTATACAGATGGTGACTAAAGTCGGGTCAGCTTGAAGAGTACCCGCGAGTGATTCACGGATTGGGGGCTGAAAGGACCTTTGTCCCGACGGCCCTCTGTGTGGATCTTTGTGGCGGAGCGACAGGGCAGGTTGAGACCTCCTAGGAGAGAGGTGGGCCTGGCCCTGTTCAGCATTCGCGGACACTTAACACGCTTAACGAGATCTTGGTATTTGATCTGAGTCTGGCTACGAGCCTATACGCACTAACCATCTACGTGGGAGTAGTTATGGGTATCCCGACGTCGTGGTATCAGTCGAAGCACTTCAGACGTCAGCGACGGAGCGGCGCACGCCGAATTGGACTAGAACGCCACTAGGCTAGGTCTGCTTTCGGCCGCGTACGCAACGTGCAGGTGTGCTATGGGCGATGGGCCCAGACCCCTGTGCGCTTAGGTTTAGACCGGCGTGCTGGCCTCTCTGTTTTGCCTAGGTGGGGCTGCGACGTGTTGATCTTCCGAGGCCGGGCATGACCCAGGAAAGTGTGTCCGGCCAAATGGGATCAAGCGTGTTGGGTTATGTGGTGCACCCCTGCAGGGAAGTTAATCTATTCGAATAGCCGTGATCTTCGGTAACAGGACGACTTGGAGTTGTACCTTGACCTTATGACAACTAGAACCGGATACTTAATAAAACACACCCTTCCAAGTGCCAGATACAACCGGTGGTCGCTCTACCTCAGGGATATGAGGAGGGGATCGCCGGGTAGGATTATGCTATGAGATGCTATTTGGAGATGCTACTTGGAGATGCTACTTGGAGGACTTCAATCTACTCTCTTCTACTTGATGCAAGACGGTGGCTGCGAGAAGCGTAGTCTTCGACAGGATTAGCTATCCCCCTCTTATTCTGGCATTCTGCAGTTCAGCCCACTGATATGGCCTCCTTACACATATACCCATGCATATGTAGTGTAGTTCCTTGCTTGCGAGTACTTTGGATGAGTACTCACGGTTGCTTTCTCCCCTCTTTTTCCCTTTCCTTCTTCCTGGTTGTCGCAACCAGAGGCTGGAGTCCAGGAGCCAGACGCCACCGTCGATGACGACCCCTACTACACAGGGGGTGCCTACTACTACGTGTTGCCCGCTGATGACGACAGGGAGTAGTTTAGGAGGATCCCAGGCAGGAGGCCTGCGCCTCTTTCGATCTGTATCCCAGTTTGTGCTAGCCTTCTTAAGGCAAACTTGTTTAACTTATGTCTGTACTCAGATATTGTTGCTTCCGCTGACTCGTCTATGATCGAGCACTTGTATTCGAGCCCTCGAGGCCCCTGGCTTGTATTATGATGCTTGTATGACTTATTTTATTTGTAGAGTTGTGTTGTGATATCTTCCCGTGAGTCCCTGATCTTGATCGTACACATTTGCGTGCATGATTAGTGTACGATTGAATCGGGGGCGTCACAAGTTGGTATCAGAGCCAACTGCCTGTAGGAATCCCCCTTCCAACTCCTTGGCCGAAGTCGAGTCTAGACATTGAAAACTGTTTTACTAACATGGCTGTGCGGCCCATGGGCCCACGTCGCCATTTGGGTAGTATTAGGATCTTTTACTCCTTGTCTATACTCTGGGACTCTTATCTCTCTTCTATTCGGGCTAAATGAATTTTGCTAAACCTAACATTAGGATCTCGTTATCACTTTCACCCGAAGAGCCCCTTATTACTGATGATCGTCTACTGCACACGAAGACCCTGAAGATACTCTCCGCTGTTAACCCGAGGACTTGTGTTCATCGCGTTTGCAATTCCCCTTCCACCGTCAACCCTTATGGATAACTACTTTCAGTTGTTATTCTTACAATCATCCCCGGTTGGTCTTGTTATTACAGGATACCCCGAAATACTCGTCGTTGTTTCGATAATCCTTTGAGCTTACTGCCTTGATGTTCTTTGTCACCTGAATACCCCTACGGATAATTCTCGCACTCATCGAGTATCCGCTCATCCCCAGATATTCATGCAGTTCACAAAATTCTTTGAAATACCATTCGGTCTTCCGAAAATCCTGAACAACCTATTGCTCCTGAAATTCTTACTTGCTTGCATTATGGTTAATCCCATAATTAAGTATAGTAATCTTATTGGCAACCTTTGTCAATATCATTTTGAGTCCATTGACTCAATATGTTGCGAATGCTCGCAATCCTCACTCAGATCATAGAATTCATCCTTCCAGCTCAGATGTCATTTAAAACGCGAGCTGGTCCTCGGCCAATCAGATTGCCATCGATTGTACCCCTAAGTCTATTCAACTTGTCCGTCCTTGATCAGAGCGTTTGCTCTTGATCCCTTGATTCGAAAATCATAATTCCTTTGTTATTTAAACGTTGAATTATTCAGATGTTCTATAAAACGATGCATTTGCATTCTTTCTTCCTCTGATTGGGTATTGATACTCACATCAGCTCCATTGTGGATCACCATATCCACTGTTGGATTATTATCCGACAATGTCCTTCTTAATTAATCACCTTGTGAGTTCTTTCTCCGATACATAATGCCTTTGGTAAATTGTATCCCCTCCTTTTGCCAACCATGCTCTGCTTTCGAGCTGGTAATATTTACTCTCAAAGCTTGTGGTATATGTTTCCACGATACCCTGACGGGTTGAACCTATGCCTTCCTTAATTTGTGTGACCTCGAAAGTTATGCGGGTTAAACCCTGCTGACGCTTCGTCAGACAACTTCTGAACACTACAACTTCGAAAAAGGGGAGGTAAATGTAAGGTTATGCATTGAAGAAGTGGGAGTCGACCTTGAACTTTGTGTTCATGCCCATGGACACGTTGTAGATCTTATCATTAAAGCTTCTCTTAAATTAATTACTCCCTTGGTATAAGTTCATATTATATCTGGGATCTGGCCTTTTTGCAATCGTGGTTTCGACCATGTTCTCTTTTAGGTACCGTTTCTCGTGCAAGTTTAGGCACTTGTCTTCTGCAGAGCAATACCCCAGTCCAACCTCTACTTTGATCTGTCGTCGAGTATTACCCCCTGGTATCTCGAGGATACCACGGAATACATAACTTCTTATGAGTTCTGCATCAACTAATATTCTTGCCAATTCCATTTTCCAACGGGTTCTCAGTTGTTAGAACCCCTCAAGGACACCGACAACTGAATTGAGTCCGCACTACGATTCAACAACTCTTGGTAACCTTCATTACTTACGAGTCTGAACTCGATCACGTCATTCCGAGCCTACTCGGCTATATCATTATCGTGCCAAATTTTAACTGTGCTACCTGGTCCTTCTTTCCGGAGCACAATTTCGACGATGGGCTAAGCTTACGCCGATCTTCCTTGTCTTATTGTTACACCTCAAACAACAAACTTGATTTCAAGTTTGTGTCGTACCCATGGTTCCAATAACCTTTCGCTTCATCATTCGTTTGACTAGATGCCATCACCGATTGATTACTTCTTCATGAAATCTCTCGACAAATGTGTTGTGATCATCATCAGCATTCCGAGCTCTTCCAAGATATCAATTGAGTTCATGATGAAGTAATACCATCCTTACCCTCGATGATTTGTGTTACCATCGACCACTTTATTGCCTTCCGTTCAACACAAACTTGTTCGTGTTTTGTGTTATACCTTGAGATCCTTGCTATCCAGCATTTGTTCTTCTTTACCTTGGAATGTTACCACCTTTTATGTCAAGAAATTCGTGGTAATTTTACCACCTCTTGAGAATTCTTGATATAGTAATATCTCTCGCCTTTTGCGATCATTTCTTGGTCTCTGTGTTGTTTCTAACCGGAATACCGACAAATGGTCTGTGATGTGTAAATTCTAAACTTCTAGCAACCCTATTGCCTTGAAGTATTGGTCTACAGTTTCATTCTAAGTCTACTGATTATTGAATCATCATTCAAACATTGATCGTGCTACCTAGTCCAGATTCCTGGGTGCACCCTTCTATCATTGTTCAGTTGTGTATGTTTCCCTCGAGCATACATCATTATGACATTTGATCCGACAAATGATATTTCCTTGTTCACATAATTGTGGAAATCAATCCTTTGGAAATCTCGATGATTTGTTGCTGAGCCTATCAGCCACCTCCTCGTCCTCTCCTTGGTTTACTGGTGAACCCTTGTTTCAGAGCTCACTTACATAGATCATTTCTGATAATCTCACAATGTCATCTCGTCAAATTGTGTTGCACCTTTTCTTCTCAGGCATCCCAAGTCTGAGGTATCCTGACACCAATCAATTCTGAATCTCGGCCAGATATGGTGGTTGGAACATATTTCCAAAAGTTATAATGTTGGTCGTTATATGACCCGGTGAGGTGGTATCATACCTAGCCCACCTGGCCGGAGGCCCTATTGTTATATATTTCTTTTCAGCAAGGTTATCCATTCTTCCATGAGGAAATTGTAAGACTTATTCTATAAGTTGTTTCCGATGGATCCTTTGTGTCCAAAGTCTAGCCTTTGATTGAAGACCATGTCAATGCTATCTCGAAGCATGTCTGTGGTACTCCGAATTTCAACAAGACCATTTGAAGCCAATGCTAAATGTTTCTTACTAAATTATCCAAACACCGTTGTATGGGTAATGCCATGATATTCTCTCCCCTTACCTCAAGAGTTTTCGACATAATATCCTTTCATGGATATCGTGCTCTGCTTGTCCTTGGGAAGGATATACCCCTGAAATATGTGTTTAAACACATTTTCCTTTCCCTTGTTCTGTTTAATTTGATAATCATATTTTCCTTTCCATTGTTGGGTTAACCTTTATTGTGATTTATATGATCTAAGAAGTAAAGATTCGCTGCTTATATAAACACCTCGGTTGTACGACTCTGTCAATAAGACCCTGTTACTATTGTTGATGACATTCTGGTAGCCACCGATGGACGAGAACCTTGCCTATTGGTCCGCCTCGTTCGACGAGCAGGAAAATGGTTCTCTTCGTCCCTCGCCCTTGGTACCGTCGTTGTTGCCGACATAATCGACAGGCTAGCCTCTGACTTGCCTTGCTTGCATGATCACGCAAGACGTCTCCACCCTTCCAACTTTTAACCCACATGGTGGGCCCATAACCCACAGTTCCACAGGATCGAAACCTGACTCTCCTATACACCCTGTTGTCGAAGTTATTCCTCGTGCTTGGCTTCGTATTTAATTCACGGGCCACCTTCCTAATGCTCTATTCTGGTATCAGACGCAATACTTACTCTCGCTGCTCTGAAACCCTTTCTCACTCTGGTTCAGACTTCGAGCAACTATCTATCCACTTGGAACCTCTTATTGTACCTTCGTACCTTACTCTTGATGTATTCGATATGTTCAACTCGAGAGATAATCTTATGCTCATTCATGGGCTAACCCCCAGATTGTTTCCCTCATAAGCATTCTGTCGTAGCCGAGCTGCCCCTTACCTATTCGTAAGTACGTTGGAGTTCCCGAGAAAAGAACGACATCACAATGATAACCTGAAATAGACAAATGAAGACTTCAATGTAATGGATTGACCTCTTCGAGAAGAACAACCGAGACCAAGAACACTCCCTAGAATTTCGTAACCCGAACCTTCCCCCTTTACTTCCCTCTTAAATCTCGGGACGAGATTTCTTATAGTGGAGGAGAATTGTGACGCCCGGATAATTAAGCTACAGTAAACCCCTGCTAATGGTGCCACGTCACCTCGGTTACTGTTGATAAACTCGAGTTGGTTCAAGCCGATTCAAATTCAAAATTCAAATTGATGAAAACAATAAAAGTTTTCAAAATTTAAAATAAAATTGTTCGGTGGTTGACGAATATTACAAAGGTAATTATAGTGCAACAGACATATTTTTATAAAATGGCTAAATGGATTAAATGATTTAAACAGAAAAGAAATAATAAAAGAAAATACAAAAGGAAAGAAAAACAGAAAACCAAAAGGAAAAAAAACAAAAGGAGGGAAGCCCCCCTTGCTGGACCGCGGCCCAGCTGGCCATCGGGCCAACCAGGCCGGCCCAGGTCGCCCCCCCCCCCACTCCTCTCCCTTATCCACGCCCCCCACTCCCCACCGACAGCCTCCCCCACTCCCCCCGAAATATCCTCCCTCCCCCCCCGATCTTGATCGGGAGGAGACCGTCGCCACCCGCCGGACCGCCCCGTCGCCGCCGAACGCCTCCCCGCCCTCCTCCTCGCCGGTCCTCCTCGACCTCCCCCGAGCCCACTGCCCCGAACCCCTACTCCGCGCCGTGAGCATAGCCCCTCTCTTCTCCCCCTCTGCTCCCGTCGCCGGATCCGACCGTGCCCGCCATCCGCGCCGAGGCCCTAGTGCCGTCCCCGATGGCCACCGGCCTCGCGCTGCGTCGCCTCGCGCGCACGCACACCGCCTCGCCGGTCACCGCCCCTTCCCCATGCTCGTCAAGAAGCCTCCGCGCACGGGCCTGCCCCTGTTGGTCGTGTCCGCGCCCGGTGCGTGGCCGCGCCTTGCGCCTCGCCTGCGGGCACGCCCGCGGCCTCCTTCCCGTGCGCGCTCACCGTGGTCGCGTCCCTGTTGGTCGCCGTCGACCCCGCACCGCCCCGCCTCACCAGGACTATGCACGGCCACGCCCTTGCTCGCCTTGTCACCGACGGTCATGCACCCCGGAGCTCTGCTCCGCCCTTGAACACCACCTCCGCCGTCGCAGTTCGCGCACCCCGCCCTCGGTTGTTGCCGCTGCGGCCTGGGGGCCTCGCCGTGCCGCCCCCGCGCGCTGGTCGCCGCTCAGGCTTCGGCCACGCCCGCGGCGCCCGTCGTCGGGTTCGCCCGCACGCCCGAACCGCTCGGGCTGGTGCCCGACACCCGGCACCCGCAAAGCCCCTCTGGGCCAATGACAGGGGGCCCCACGCCCAGAATGATTCAAAAAAAAGGAAAATAATAATAATAATAAAATTAATTAATTAATTAATTAAGGAATTAATTAGGTTACTTAATTATAATTAGATTAACCTAATCACTAATTAACCTAATTAACTGTTAGTTAATTAAAACAGAGTATGACGATCGGGACCCACCTGTCAGGTTGACCAAGTCAACTACTGACGTCATGCTGACGTCATCATGACGTCAGCAGACACTATTCTGGATAATGTTGATTAAATTAATTAAATAAATTCTAAAAATGATTTAAACTTTAGAAAATCAATATAAAATAAACCGTAGCCCGGATGGAAAAACTTTATACATGAAAGTTGCTCAGAACGACGAGACGATTTCGGATACGCAGTCCGTTCGTCCGCCACACACCCCTAAC
This sequence comes from Triticum aestivum, assembly GCF_018294505.1. Lineage (NCBI taxonomy): Eukaryota > Viridiplantae > Streptophyta > Magnoliopsida > Poales > Poaceae > Triticum > Triticum aestivum. The sequence goes on along the minus strand of NC_057801.1, from coordinate 218,906,935 downwards.
CTATCGAACTCGCAAATTTTCCCCTCCGGTTCATCTGTCCGAAAACGCGAAACACCGGGAATACTTTCCCGGATGTTTCCCCCCCTTCATCGGTATCACCTACTACCGCGATTGGGCGCACCTAGCATCGTTACTTGTCAGGTCATGCATCGTTATGCATTTGTTTGCATTGTATTCATTGTTTCTTCCCCCTCTTCTCTCCCGTAGACTACGAGACCAACGCTGCTGCTGCCCAGTTCGACTACGGAGTTGACGACCCCTCTCTCTTGCCAGAGCAACCAGGCAAGCCCCCCCCTTGATCACTAGATATCGCCTATTCTACTCTATACTGCTTGCATTAGAGTAGTGTAGCATGTTACTGCTTTTCGTTGATCCTATTCTGATGCATAGCCTGACATTGTTGCTACACCTGTTGATACCTTACCTGCAATCCTAAATGCTTAGTATAGGATGCTAGTTTATCATCATTGGCCCTACATTCTTGTCAGTCTGCCTTGCTATACTATTGGGCCGTGATCACTCGGGAGGTGATCACGGGTATATACTATACATACATACATACTATACAGATGGTGACTAAAGTCGGGTCAGCTCGAAGAGTACCCGCGAGTGATTCACGGATTGGGGGCTGAAAGGACCTTTGTCCCGACGGCCCTCTGTGTGGATCTTTGTGGCGGAGCGACAGGGCAGGTTGAGACCGCCTAGGAGAGAGGTGGGTCTGGCCCTGTTCGGCGTTCGCGGACACTTAACACGCTTAACGAGATCTTGGTATTTGATCTGAGTCTGGCTACGAGCCTATACGCACTAACCATCTACGTGGGAGTAGTTATGGGTATCCCGACGTCGTGGTATCAGCCGAAGCACTTCAGACGTCAGCAACGGAGCGGCGCGCGCCGAATTGGACTGGAACGCCACTAGGCTAGGTCTGCTTTCGGCCGCGTACGCAACGTGCAGGTGTGCTATGGGCGATGGGCCCAGACCCCTGTGCGCTTAGGTTTAGACCGGCGTGCTGGCCTCTCTGTTTTGCCTAGGTGGGGCTGCGACGTGTTGATCTTCCGAGGCCGGGCATGACCCAGGAAAGTGTGTCCGGCCAAATGGGATCAAGCGTGTTGGGTTATGTGGTGCACCCCTGCAGGGAAGTTAATCTATTCGAATAGCCGTGATCTTCGGTAACAGGACGACTTGGAGTTGTACCTTGACCTTATGACAACTAGAACCGGATACTTAATAAAACACACCCTTCCAAGTGCCAGATACAACCGGTGGTCACTCTACCTTAGGGATATGAGGAGGGGATCGCCGGGTAGGATTATGCTATGAGATGCTATTTGGAGATGCTACTTGGAGATGCTACTTGGAGGACTTCAATCTACTCTCTTCTACTTGATGCAAGACGGTGGCTGCGAGAAGCGTAGTCTTCGACAGGATTAGCTATCCCCCTCTTATTCTGGCATTCTGCAGTTCAGCCCACTGATATGGCCTCCTTACACATATACCCATGCATATGTAGTGTAGTTCCTTGCTTGCGAGTACTTTGGATGAGTACTCACGGTTGCTTTCTCCCCCCTTTTTTTCCCTTTCCTTTCTTTCTGGTTGTCGCAACCAGAGGATGGAGTCCAGGAGCCAGACGCCACCATCGACGATGACCCCTACTACACTGGGGGTGCCTACTACTACGTGCTGCCCGCTGATGACGACCGGGAGTAGTTTAGGAGGATCCCAGGCAGGAGGCCTGCGCCTCTTTCGATCTGTATCCCAGTTTGTGCTAGCCTTCTTAAGGCAAACTTGTTTAACTTATGTCTGTACTCAGATATTGTTGCTTCCGCTGACTCGTCTATGATCGAGCACTTGTATTCGAGCCCTCGAGGCCCCTGGCTTGTATTATGATGCTTGTATGACTTATTTTATTTGTAGAGTTGTGTTGTGATATCTTCCCGTGAGTCCCTGATCTTGATCGTACACATTTGCGTGCATGATTAGTGTACGATTGAATCGGGGGCGTCACAGGGGTGCCCCTCCCTTGCTCATTTCCCCTCCTTTCCACTAAGGCCCAATAGGGCCCATATACCTCCCGGAGGGTTCCGATAACCTCCCGGAGCTCCGGTATTGTCCCAATCTCCCCCGAAACCTTTCCGGTGTCCAAATATAGTCGTCCCATATATTGATCTTTATGTCTCGACCATTTCGAGACTCCTCATCAAGTCCGTGATCACATCCGGGACTCTGAACAACCTTCGGTACATCAAAACTCATAATAAAACTGTCAACGAAACCTTAAGCGTGCAGACCCTACGGGTTCGAGAACTATGTAGACATGACCGAGACACATTTCCGGTCAATAACCAATAGCGGAACCTGGATGCTCATATTGGCTCCTACATATTCTATGAAGATCTTTATCGGTCAAACCGCATAACAACATACGTTGTTCCCTTTGTCATCGGTATGTTACTTGCCCGATATTCGATCGTCGGTATCCAATACCTAGTTCAATCTCGTTACCGGAAAGTATCTTTACTCGTTACATAATGCATTATCTCATAACTAACTCATGAGCTACATTTCTTGCAAGGCTTATAGTGATGTGCATTACCGAGAGGGCCCAGAGATACCTCTCCGACAATCGGAGTGACAAATCCTAATATCAAAATACGTCAACTCAACAAGTACCTTCGAAGACGCCTGTAGAGCACCTTTATAATCACCCAGTTACGTTGTGACGTTTGGTAGCACACAAAGTGTTCCTCCGGTAAGCGGGAGTTACATAATCTCATAGTCATAGGAACATGTATAAGTCATGAAGAAAGCAATAGCAACATACTAAATGATCAAGTGCTAAGCTAACGGAATGGGTCAAGTCAATCATATCATTCTCCTAATGATGTGATCCCGTTTAATCAAATGACAACTCATGTCTATGGTTAGGAAACTTAACCATCTTTGATTTACGAGCTAGTTAAGTAGAGGCATACTAGTGACACTATGTTTGTCTATGTATTCACACATGTATTATGTTTCCGGGTAATACAATTCTAGCATGAATAATAAACATTTATCATGATATGAGGAAATAAATAATAACTTTATTATTGCCTCTAGGGCATATTTCCTTCAGTCTTCCACTTGCACTAGAGTCAATAATCTAGATTACACAGTAATGATTCTAACACCCATGGAGCCTTGGTGTTGATCATGTTTTGCTCGTGGAAGAGGCTTAGTCAACGGGTCTGCAACATTCAGATCCGTATGTATCTTGCAAATCTCTATGTCTCCCACCTGGACTTGGTCCCGGATGGAATTGAAGCGTCTCTTGATGTGCTTGGTTCTCTTGTGAAATCTGGATTCCTTTGCCAAGGCAATTGCACCAATATTGTCACAAAAGACTTTCATTGGACCCGATGCACTAGGTACGACACCTAGATCGGATATGAACTCCTTCATCCAGACTCCTTCATTTGTTGCTTCCGAAGCAGCTATGTACTCCGCTTCACATGTAGATCCCGCTACGATGCTTTGTTTATAACTGCACCAACTGACAGCTCCACCGTTTAATAAAAATACGTATCCAGTTTGCGATTTAGAATCGTCCGGATCAGTGTCAAAGATTGCATCTACGTAACCATTTACGACTAGATCTTTGTCACCTCCATAAACGAGAAACATATCCTTAGTCCTTTTCAGGTGTTTCAGGATGTTCTTGACCGTTGTCCAGTGATCCACTCCTGGATTACTTTGGTACCCTGCTAAACTAATAGCAAGGCACACATCAGGTCTGGTACACAGCATTGCATACATGATAGAGCCTATGGCTGAAGCATAGGGAACTTCTTTCATTTTATCTCTATCTTCTACAGTGGTCGGGCATTGAGTCTGACTCAATTTCACACCTTGTATTACAGGAAAGAACCCTTTCTTTGCTTGATCCATTTTGAACTTTTTCAAAACTTTATCAAGGTATGTGTTTTGTGAAAGTCCAATTAAACGTCTCGATCTATCTCTATAGATCTTGATGCCTAATATGTAAGCAGCTTCACCGAGGTCTTTCGTTGAAAAACTTTTATTCAATTATCCTTTTATGCTATCCAGAAATTCTATATCATTTCCAATCAATAATATGTCGTCCACATATAGAAATGCTACAGAGCTCCCACTCACTTTCTTGTAAATACAGGCTTCCCCAAAAGTCTGTATAAAACCATATGCTTTGATCACACTATCAAAGCGTTTATTCCAACTCCGAGAGGCTTGCACCAGTCCATAAATGGATCGCTGGAGCTTGCACACTTTGTTAGCACCTTTTGGATCGACAAAACCTTCCGGTTGCATCATATACAACTCTTCTTCCAGAAATCCATTCAGGAATGCAGTTTTGACATCCATTTGCCATATTTCATAATCATAAAATGCGGCAATTGCTAACATGATTCGGACAGACTTAAGCATCGCTACGGGTCAACCCCTTGAACTTGTCGAAAACCTTTCACAACAAGTCGAGCTTTGTAGACAGTTACATTACCATCAGTGTCAATCTTCTTCTTGAAGATCCATTTATTCTCGATGGCTTGCCAATCATCGGGCAAGTCAACCAAAGTCCATACTTTGTTCTCATACATGGATCCCATCTCAGATTTCATGGCCTCAAGCCACTTTGCGGAATCTGGGCTCATCATCGCTTCCTCATAGTTCGTAGGTTCGCCATGGTCAAGTAACATGACTTCCAGAATAGGATTACCATACCACTCTGGTGCGGATCTTACTCTGGTTGACCTACGAGGTTCTGTAGTAACTTGATCTGAAGTTTCATGATCATCATCATTAGCTTCCTCACTTATTGGTGTAGTCGTCACAGGAACCGGTTTCTGTGATGAACTATTTTCCAATAAAGGAGCAGGTATAGTTACCTCATCAAGTTCTACTTTCCTCCCACTCACTTCTTTCGAGAGAAACTCCTTCTCTAGAAAGGATCCATTCTTTGCAACAAATGTCTTGCCTTCAGATCTGTGATAGAAGGTGTACCCAACAGTTTCCTTTGGGTATCCTATGAAGGCACATTTCTCCGATTTGGGTTCGAGCTTATCAGGTTGAAGCTTTTTCACATAAGCATTGCAGCCCCAAACTTTAAGAAACGACAACTTTGGTTTCTTGCCAAACCACAGTTCATAAGGCGGCGTCTCAACGGATTTTGATGGTGCCCTATTTAATGTGAATGCGGCCGTCTATAAAGCATAACCCCAAAACGATAGTGGTAAATCAGTAAGAGACATCATAGATCGCACCATATCTAGTAAAGTACGATTACGACGTTCGGACACACCATTACGCTGTGGTGTTCCGGGTGGCGTGAGTTGCGAAACTATTCCGCATTGTTTCAAATGTAAACCAAACTCGTAACTCAAATATTCTCCTCCACGATCAAATCGTAGAAATTTTATTTTCTTGTTACGATGATTTTCAACTTCACTCTAAAATTCTTTGAACTTTTCAAATGTTTCAGACTTATGTTTCATTTAGTAGATATACCCATATCTGCTCAAATCATCTGTGAAGGTGAGAAAATAACGATATCCGCCGCGAGCCTCAACATTCATTGGACCACATACATCAGTATGTATGATTTCCAACAAATCAGTTGCTCGCTCCATAGTTCCGGAGAACGGCGTTTTAGTCATCTTGCCCATGAGGCATGGTTCGCAAGTACCAAGTGATTCATAATCAAGTGATTCCAAAAGTCCATCAGTATGGAGTTTCTTCATGCGCTTTACACCAATATTACCTAAACGGCAGTGCCACAAATAAGTTGCACTATCATTATCAACTCTGCATCTTTTGGCTTCAACATTATGAATATGTGTATCACTACTATCGAGATTCATCAAAAATAGACCACTCTTTAAAGGTGCATGACCATAAAAGATATTACTCATATAAATAGAACAACCATTATTCTCAAATTTAAATGAATAACCGTCTCGCATCAAACAAGATCCAGATATAATGTTCATGCTCAACGCTGGCACCAAATAACAATTATTTAGGTCTAAAACTAACCCCGAAGGTAGATGTAGAGGTAGCGTGCCGACGGCGATCACATCGACTTTGGAACCATTTCCCACGTGCATCCTCACCTCGTCCTTAGGCAGTGTCCTCTTAATTCGTAGTCCCTCTTTTGAGTTGCAAATATTAGCAACAGAACCCAGTATCAAATACCCAGGTGCTACTGCGAGCTCTGGTAAGGTACACATCAATAACATGTATATCACATATACCTTTGTTCACCTTGCCATCCTTCTTATCCGCCAGATACTTGGGGCAGTTCCACTTCCAGTGACCAGTCTGCTTGCAGTAGAAGCACTCAGTCTTAGGCTTAGGTCCAGACTTTGGTTTCTTCTCTTGAGCAGCAACTTGTTTGTTGTTCTTCTTGAAGTTCCCCTTGTTTTTCCCTTTGCCCTTCTTCTTGAAACTGGTGGTCTTATTGACCATCAACACTTGATGCTCCTTCTTGATTTCTACCTCCGCAGCCTTTAGCATTGCGAAGAGCTCGGGAATTATCTTTTCCATCCCTTGCATATTATAGTTCAACACGAAGCTTTTGTAGCCTGGTGGCACTGATTGAAGAATTCTGTCAATGACGCTATCATCCGGAAGATTAACTCCCAGTTGAATCAAGTGATTGTTGTATCCAGACATTCTGAGTATATGCTCACTTACAGAACTATTCTCCTCCATCTTGCAGCTATAGAACTTATTGGAGACTTCATATCTCTCAATCCGGGCATTTGCTTGAAATATTAACTTCAACTCCTGGAACATATCATATGCTCCATGACATTCAAAACGTCGTTGAAGACCCGGTTCTAAGCCATAAAGCATGGCACACTAAACTATCGAGTAGTATGAGCTTTGCTCTGCCAGGCATTCACAACATCTGTTGTTGCTCCTGCAGCAGGTTTGGCACCCAACGGTGCTTCCAGGATGTAATTCTTCTATGCAACAATGAGGATAATCCTCAAGTTACGGACCCAGTCCGTGTAATTGGTACCATCATCTTTCAACTTTGCTTTCTCAAGGAACGCATTAAAATTCAACGGAACAACAACACGAGCCATCTATCTACAACAAACATAGACAAGCAAAATACTATCAGGTACTAAGTTCATGATAAATTTAAGTTCAATTAATCATATTACTTAAGAACTCCCACTTAGACAGACATCCCTCTAATCATCTAAGTGATCACGTGATCCAAATCAACTAAACCATAACCGATCATCACGTGAAATGGAGTAGCTTTCAATGGTGAACATCACTATGTTGATCATATCTACTATATGATTCACGCTCGACCTTTCGGTCTCAGTGTTCCGAGGCCATATCTGCATATGCTAGGCTCGTCAAGTTTAACCTGAGTATTCTGCATGTGCAAAACTGGCTTGCACCCGTTGTAAATGGACGTAGAGCTTATCAATCATTACGTGGTGTCCGGGCACGATGAACTTTGGCAACGGTGCCTCAGGGAGAACACTTTTATCTTGAAATTTAGTGAGCGATCATCTTATAATGCTACCGTCAATCAAAGCAAGATAAGATGCATAAAAGATAAACATCACATGCAATCAATATAAGTGATATGATATGGCCATCATCATCGTGTGCTTGTGATCTCCATCTCCGAAGCACCGTCATGATCACCATCGTCACCGGCGCGACACCTTGATCCCCATCGTAGCACCGTTGTCGTCTCGCCAACTATTGCTTCTACGACTATCGCTACCGCTTAGTGATAAAGCAAAGCAATTACAGGGCGATTGCATTGCATACAATAAAGTGACAACCATATGGCTCCTGCTAGTTGCCGATAACTCGGTTACAAAACAAGATCATCTCATACAATAAAATATAGCATCACGTCTTGACCATATCACATCACAACATGCCCTGCAAAAACAAGTTAGACGTCCTCTACTTTGTTGTTGCAAGTTTTACATGGCTGCTATGGGCTGAGCAAGAACCATTCTTACCTACGCATCAAAACCACAATGATAGTTCATCAAGTTAGTGTTGTTTTAACCTTCTCAAGGACCAGGCGTAGCCACACTCGGTTCAACTAAAGTTGGAGAAACTGACACCCGCCAGCCACCTGTGTGCAAAGCACGTCGGTAGAACCAGTCTCGCGTAAGCGTATGCATAATGTCGGTCCGGGCCGCTTCATCCAACAATACCGCCGAACCAAAGTATGACATGCTGGTAAGCAGTATGACTTGTATCGCCCACAACTCACTTGTGTTCTACTCGTGCATATAACATCAACGCATAAAACCTGGCTCGGATGCCACTGTTGGGGAACATAGTAATTTCAAAAAAATTCCTACGCACACGCAAGATCATGGTGATGCATAGCTATGAGAGGAGAGAGTGTGTCCACGTACCCTCGTAGACCAAAAGCGGAAGCGTTAGCACAACGCGGTTGATGTAGTCGTACGTCTTCACGGCCTGACCGATCAAGCACCGAAACTACGGCACCTCCGAGTTCTTGCACACGTTCAGCTCGATGACGTTCCCCGGACTCCGATCCAGCAGAATGTCGAGGAAGTGTTCCGTTAGCACGACGGCGTGGTGACGATCTTGATGTTCTACCGTCGCAGGGCTTCGCCTAAGCACCGCTACAATATTATCGAGGAGAACTATGGTGGAGGGGGGCACAACACATGGCTAAGAGATCAAGAGATCAATTGTTGTGTCTATGGGGTGCCCCCCTCCTCCCGTATATAAAGGAGTGGAGGAGGGGGCCGGCCAAGGGGGGTGGCGCGCCCTATGTGGGGAGTGTAAATCCCACCGGGAGTAGGACTCCCCCCTTTCCTATTAGGAGTAGGAGAGGGAAGGAAGAGGAAGGGGGAGGAAGGAAAGGGGGGGCCGGCCCCTCTCCCAATTTGGATTGGCCTTGGGGGGGCACGCCCCCTCCCTTGCTCCTTTCCCCTCCTTTCCACTAAGGCCCAATAAGGCCCATATACCTCCCGGGGGGTTTTGATAACCTCCCGGAGCTCCGGTATTGTCCCAATCTCACCCGGAACCTTTCCGGTGTCCAAATATAGTCGTCCAATATATCGATGTTTATGTCTCGACCATTTTGAGACTCCTCGTCAAGTCCGTGATCACATCCGGGATTCCGAACAACCTTCAGTACATCAAAACTCATAAACTCATAATAAATCTGTCAACGAAACCTTAAGCGTGCGGACCCTACGGGTTCGAGAACTATGTAGACATGACCGAGACACATTTCTGGTCAATAACCAATAGTGGAACCTGGATGCTCATATTGGCTCCTACATATTCTACGAAGATCTTTATCGGTCAAACCGCATAACAACATACGTTGTTCCCTTTGTCATCGGTATGTTACTTGCCCGAGATTCGATCGTCGGTATCCAATACCTAGTTCAATCTCGTTACCGGCAAGTCTCTTTACTCATTACGTAATGCATCATCCCGTAACTAACTCATTAGCTACATTGCTTGCAAGGCTTATAGTGATGTGCATTACCGAGAGGGCCCAGAGATACCTCTCCGACAATTGGAGTGACAAATCCTAATCTCGAAATACGTCAGCTCAACAAGTACCTTCGGAGACACCTGTAGGGCACCTTTATAATCACCCAGTTACGTTGTGACGTTTGGTAGCACACAAAGTGTTCCTCCGGTAAGCGGGACTTACATAATCTCATAGTCATAGGAACATGTATAAGTCATGAAGAAAGCAATAGCAACATACTAAACGATCAAGTGCTAAGCTAACGGAATGGGTCAAGTCAATCATATCATTCTCCTAACGATGTGATCCCGTTTAATCAAATGACAACTCATGTCTATGGTTAGGAAACTTAACCATCTTTGATTTACGAGCTAGTCAAGTAGAGGCATACTAGTGACACTATGTTTGTCTATGTATTCACACATGTATTATGTTTCCGGGTAATACAATTCTAGCATGAATAATAAACATTTATCATGATATGAGGAAATAAATAATAACTTTATTATTGCCTCTAGGGCATATTTCCTTCACAAGGATCCCGGCGACGTCGACGTGCAGGATCTGACCTTCTTGACAGTTCCGCCCAAGCTGCTGGCCGAGGCTAAGCTTGTGTCCCTCCACATTCAGATTGACAAGCTCACGTCCTGAATGTTTCAACAGTGCCTTCTGTTTATCTTAGTAATATGCTAATATAGGGATTACCTTGGTCTACTTTAGCTTAAGAAATGGTGGGTTTTGGTGGCGATGCAACAACTACTTCGACATCAGATCAGTAATTTCCAACAGTCGAACGGATATTTTGTGTCTGTTGGATATAAAGTTCCTTTGGGTAAGAAGTACTACTTGTCATCAAAATGGATAAAAGGAGATGTGTGTAGACGTATTTTAGTTCTAGATACGTCCCTTTTTATCCATTTTGATGACAAGCACTCCCTCCGTTCCACAATACATGCCTTCCATTTGTCAAAATATAGATGTATCTAGACATGTTTTAGTATATAGGTACATCCATGATAGAGCCAATCGGATGGTTGAGAACACTACAATTCGTAGCTACAGATGCGTGTGTGACTCCCAGATGCAGAGGCCGGGGGTCATCATCCTCCTTTTCGAGAAAAAACAGACGCGTGTGTGAGAGGACGAGTGTGTGCGTGCACCTCTTCTCTTCCTGTATAACGTACTACTAAACTCAGAGTACAAGTTTTTGTGGGTGGCACGATGGTGCATGCGAGAAGTACCGTGAGATAGGTTTAATGCGTCTAAAAAAGGACTAGCCTAGAGCTCGCCACGCGGCTATTCTTGTCGAACGCCCTATTAACCGTAAGATATGTATACGACGGTGCCAGTTATTGCACGTACACAGCAATACTCCCTCCTTTCCTGTTTATGGTGAGTGGTGGAATATTTTTTGTAGTTTGCAAAAGCACCTAATTAATGCTCTTGTTTTTCTCAAAAAATTATGTTTATCAATGCATTAATTGCAATGCATGCATGCATAAAGTACATGCATTGGTCAATTTTCTCTTAATACTTGCATGCAATGATTTAATGCACCTTGGAATCTGAACATGTGTTGGGGAACAACCAAATTGAGCCTTATAAAATGGAAAAACTAAAATTTTGAGATAAGCCCTATAAAACCGGAAAGGAGGGAGTAGAAAAAGAAGTACTCCATCCGAGAATAGTGCCGCACTTCGAAACTAGAACCGTCAATAAATTTTGAGCTTGTGTCTCGTCACATTCCAAATTACTCCACGCTATACTGAATTGCAAACCTGTTCACACCAATCACAACCTAAATGGTTTCCCACTTAGGAGCGTATTAGTACCACGCTATATTGAATTCCAAACATGTTCACACCGATCACAACCTAAACGGTTTCCCACTTAGGAGCGTATTAGTACTCGGTTATAAATACTAGTATGCCAAGATGACTGCACATTCCTCCTCAACTCCTCATCCACAAAAACAAACAAGTCATTCAGCATCCTTCCCTTGCGTCTGCCATGGCCAGCGTGAGTTCTGGGTCAAGAGATTGCCACCAGGGAGAGGCGAGCATGGAAGCGGAAGCACAACAGATGTCCCGCCTCGCTGCAAGAGCGGCCGACATGTCCCGCCGCACGGAAGTAGCAGCACAGAGGTCCCGCCGCGCCGCTGAAGTAGCACGGAGGTCCCTTCGCACCGTCGATGCAGCAGACTGGTCCGGCCATGCCGCAGAAGCAGCAGAGATGTCCCGTCGTGCCACGAATGCAGCAGAGATGTCCCGCCGCGCCGCGGCGGCCTGAGAAAATTTCTCGCGGGCAGGCAACGACTGTTACAGGCGCATGCATGCGATCGTTCATAGCCAGATGGATAGATCTCCGGCTTGGCGAGGTTGCAGGACGACGTGAAAGCCTCGTTTGAACAGGCTACTGGCATCATCCAGCAACTAAGGGAGGGCAATGAGAGGCTCCGGGCCGAGCGTGGCCTGCTGAGGGAGAAGATCGTCCGAAGTGCAGACCAGCAGGAGGAGACCAGTGCCTTGTTGAAGAGGACCGGCCTCATCGTCAAGAAACTTATGGACGAGAATGACATGCTCCACAACGAGCGCCAAAGGCTGGTGGAGGAATCCGTGGATGTTCTCAAGCAGCATCTTGAGGACATGAAAGAGCTCATCGCCGCTCGCCGTGGAGACTAGTTCCCGCGGCCAGCAGCAACGCATCAAGAAAGTATAGATCAGCGAGCCAGATCCTTGTCTTCCTTCTTCTTTGCCCTTGTGTATTTTGGGCGTAGCCGCATGTGGCTTTTTTAATTATCTTTCTAATTATGTAAGACAATTAATCGTCCTTATCTTTCTGTGGAAGATCAATGTTGCGAGGCTGGAATGAAGAAAACACTTGCTGTGGCGACCCTGGCGTTGCTGTTCTTCTAGTTGTTGCTGGGCTTCCTTCAGTTTCCTGGTTTCTTTTGATGTAATAATAGGTTTAGGATGTGGATTGTGTCATTGGTTGTGAAATGTTGGGTTCTAGCGCGGATGTTTGGCCTATGTTGGCCTCTTGGGATGTTGCGATTTCAATCTGGTAGCTTTTAATCCTTCGTGTTAGGCTGGAGTTGTGCTGAACTTCTTGTGAATTGTGGTGGTTTTCAGTAATGAAAATCGGAAGGGGCAAGCCCTTCTTTGATAAAAAAAATTGTCCTTATATATTCAGCAGTCTTGCTATAAGTCGCAGTAGATGCTATATAGGTCCGTCGGATCTTACATCAAGATCCGTGCTTTCAGATTTTCTTTTTTCTCTCTTAAATCTCAGTCGAGTGAGACATAGCCACGCCATTAAACAGAGGCTCGGGCACCATTAATGGAGACCTTGGGAGAGAGGTGGACGACAGATGGAGGTCAAAGGGCTCTCCTCCCGATAAGCACGCGCAGGGGTCTGATCGCACGCCTCTCGTACTCAAATAGCTACCCTACACGGCGCCTCCTAGCTAATAAAAAATGAGGATGCGTGGTGGCACGTAAATGGTACTAGTAAGTAGAACGCCCACAGTTTCAATAATACTTGTGTTTCCGATTGTAACGTGACAGCACTTGTTCCAAAATGACTTTGTTGATTGTTAATGTGCGCGCCTTCGCAAATCGGACTGCAAATTTACCACAACATGTTGGTGCCATGTCATGGCACCAAGCCAAGTTTCATTATTTTCATGCGTGTTTTGGATTTACAGGAATTAAAAAACTAAGTTTCTCAATGTTTCCAACCCAGCCACGACGCCCAGAATTTTGAATTTCATTCCCATTTCTTGCATGGAACTTAGAAATTTACCCGAGGACACACATGTGATTTTTCAACCAACTTTGGTGCACTGGAACATGTGCTTGTATTTCAAATTTGAATTATGCACACAAAGGTGACACGTTCCCTCCCAGAACCATGAGCCTTCTTGAGAGAAGCTCCGATTTGCAAGAAGCTTATACCAAAATTTGTTCCTATTCGGCCAATTTTGTTTACCACGGCATGGTACTACCATGACATGACACCATGCCAAGTTTCATGATTTTAAAACCAAGTTTCTCAATGTTCTCGACCGAGCCACGATGCCCAGATGTTTGAATCTTATTCTCACTTTTTGCATGTGACCTACTCCCTCCTTCCATCTATATAGGGCCTAATGTGTTTTTCAAGACAACCTTTGACTATTGACAAGATTAATAGCACATGAGATGTATGCTATGAAAATTATATTATTGGAAGCTCCTTTGACATACAAATTTGAAGGTATGCTTTGTGTAAGTTGCATGTCATATATTATTGCTCTAACGTTTGGTCAAAGTTAGCCTCGAAAAACGCATTAGGACCTATATAGATGGAAGGAGGGAGTAGAAATTCACCCGAGGACACAAATGTGATTTTTCAACCAACTTTGGTGCACGGGAGCACGTGCTTGTAGTTCAAATTTTAATTATGCACATTAAATGACCAAAAACTCAATTAATGTGTAAATAAGGCCAAACGAAGCCGGAATAATTCCAAAATTTAACAGGGCACTCATGTAGTTCTATGTTGCCTTTGTAAATAAACTCAAGGGGGACAACGTATATCGTTTCACACTCAAAGGTGACACGTTCCCTCTCAGAACCACGAGCCTTCTTGAGAGAAGCTTCGGTTTGCAAGAAGCTTATACCAAAATCTGTTCCTATTCGACCATTTTTTTACCACAACATGGTAGTACCATGACATGACATCCATGCCAAGTTTCATGATTTTCATACGTGTTTTGGATTTACAAGAATTTTAAAACCAAGTTTCTCAATGTTCTCGGCCGAGCCACGATGCCCAGATGTTTTAATTTTATTCTCATTTCTTGCATGGGACCTAGAAATTCACCCGAGGGCACAAATGTGATTTTTCAACCAACTTTGGTGCACGAGAGCATGTGCATGTAGTTCAAAATTGACTTATGCACATTAAATGACCAGGAACTCAATTAATGTATAAAAACGACAAACGAACCCGGAATAATTCCAAAATTTAACAGGGCACTAATGTAGTTCTATGTTGCCTTTGTTAAGAAACTCAAGGGCGGGGGGCAGCGTATATCGTTTCACACTCAAAGGTGGCACGTTCCCTCTTAGAACCACGAGCTTCCAAATCGGCCCAATTTTTTACCACAACATGTTAGTGCCATGACATGACACCATGCCAAGTTTCATGATTTCCAGCCGAGTTTTGGATTTACATGAATTTAAAATCTAAGTTTCTCGATGTTCTCGGCAGAGTCATGACGCCCAGATGTTTGAATTTCATTCTCATTTCTTCCATGGGACCTAGAAATTCAACCAAGGACGCACATGTGATTTTTCAACCCACTTTGGTGCACCGGAGCATGTGCATGCAATTCATATTTAGATTATGCACATTAAAAGTCCAGAAACTCAATTAATGTATAAAAAGGCCAAATGAACCCAAAATAATTCCAAAATTTAACAGGGCACTCATATAGTTCTATGTTGCCTCTGTAAATAAAATCAGGGGGGAGGCAGCATATATCATTTCGCACACAAAGGTGACACGCTCCCTCTCGGAACCACGAGGCTTGTTGAGAGAATCTCCGGTTTTGCAAGAGGCTTATACCAAAACTTGTCCCAATTCAGCCAAAAATTATATGTATGAAAACAGGGTTTAGATTATCCTGAACATCTCGCTACCTAGACCAATAATGTAATATGATTTCAATTCAACATAAAATGGATATAGATATTTGAATTGGAGAGCGTATGGTACATGTAGTTCATAGTGAAATATGATTACTGCTATATGCATGTCTTTTTGTTATCAAGATAATATTTAAATTATTGTATAACTTGACAACAATCATATTCAAATAAGGAAAATTGATTCAAATTTAGTCCATATGGTAGACCACAATATATATGTTCACATGGTGGAGTAAAATGTTCATATATGATGGAAGATCAAAATGTACGACTACATCAATTATAAACCGCAAGGTCACCTAATGATATATTCGAATTCAACATAATGTGGATTCAAAAATTGAAATTCGAGATCATGGCATCTGTAATCATATAAAAAGGGACATTACTCTTTCTTTTGTGGCAATTGATTTGCTTTTTGTTGTTGTTGTTGAGGGAAGTGCGAATCGATTTGGTACTGTGCAGGGTAATCTTGTTCTCCCGATTTTTTTTACATTTTTCTTGTAGTTTTTTCAATGGCATCTATAGCAATATAGTAAAAGGGGACATGACTCTCTTGTGTCTTGTATGAATTGTTTTTTTACACGTTAATTTTGTTCTCCCGAACAAGGAATCCGCACCTTGTTATCCCGAAATTTTCATCGAGTATCTTTTGTCTCACCTGCTTTGAAACTCCCGCTTCTTGAACCCGCGCCGCGCCTTGTTATCCCGAAATTTGGACACGCGCGAGAACTCCCTCCTCATCCGGAATCACTCCCGCAGCCCAGACACGCAAAATCCCCCTTCTACCCCTCAGCCGGAAATGAAGCTCCACGTCGCGGTGTCAAAACCGGTGGGGGTACGCTGGTAACTTACCCTAAATTTCGGACAAGCGCGTCCCTAAGCTTGGCTCCCCCCTCCCCCTTTGCCCCCCCATTCGTACACCGAGGCCGCCAAAACCCGCGAAACCCCATGCTCCTCCGTCGGCCTCCCGACCGCCGCCCAGCCGGAGACTCTTCCCCGACTACGTCGTCCACCGCAACAGCTCGCCGTCCCTCATCAACCGCACCGGATGAGGATCCGTTGTCGATATCGTCGTCCCGCCGGATCAGCCGCCCCGTCCTCCACCTCCAAGGATCTGCCCCAATGTTCACCTCGTCTATCGCGCCACCTCAATCCCCACAGCGCCGTCTTGACCTGCCCCACCGGAACTGCAGCACCCTCACCAATGTAACGCCCTCGATGCGGCTATATCTCCCACGTGTCGAAGCACGACTTAGAGGCATAACTGCATTGAAAGCAATGTCGCAAGTGAGGTAATCTTCACACAACCCATGTAATACATAAGGGAAAGAGATACATAGTTGGCTTACAATCGCCACTTCACACAATTACATGAATAAAGCATTACATCATCCAGATACAATCAAGGTCCGACTACGGAACCAAAATAAAAGAAGAACCCCAAATGCGACAAAGGTCCCCGATCGACCCCAACTGGGCTGGACTCTCTCTCTCCCTCCCTTCTATTCTTTAGCAGAAAAGAATTAGAGAGAAGGGAAAGAAAGAGAGGGTTAGGGGAAGAATTTGCGCATAGGGTTAATATTTCCGGACTCATAAAAATGAGCTTAATCCCAGAAAATAAAAGTTGGCATGAAAGCAAGATTTAAATTCAAACCCATTTGAATTTAATTCAAATGGTTTGAACTAGCACAAGGTTTAAGAAAGGCCAAAATTGTTGAGAATTTTGGTGGAGCTCCGGAAAGAGATGAAATAATTCATGGACAAGGTTTGAGGTCACGAAGTGATATAACAAAGGCATGGAATATTTTGCAAGTGTGTTATGGTGAATTCCAAATTAGTGGAATATTTAATATAGCTCCCTAACAATATTGAGAGACTTTTATATGTTGTAAAGAGAAATCACCATGTGAATTCCCTCAATTTAAATAGATCAAAAGATCTATGCAATTTATTTAGTTGAGGTTGAGATGCAAAGATTAAAGACATGATGGCATGATGACATGATGCAATGCAAAAAAAAATAAAAGAGCAAGCACAACTGAAACACACGGTGGTCACGAAAAAAATGGAAGTCTTCTGAAGCGTCAGTCTTGGGGTGTTACAACACTCCACCACTACAGGAGGATCACGTCCCGAGATCTAGGATGGCACCGGAGAGAAAACGGAAGAGGAAGAGAAGAGGTAAAACTAAGTTGCTTCTTTGACGAACGAGTTAAACCAAAGAACCTTAGAGGTTGAGCAAATTAAAAGAAAGAGTACAACAAAGATGAACGAGATTGCAAACAATCCGTTAGAAAAGAGGAACAAGGAGTATTACGAGAACTTGAAGGTTGAAAGACATGGAAATAAGAGCTTCACGAACGAAAAGAATATGACCACCTCGGTATAATGAGATAGGCAAGGAACAAGAATGACAGAATTTGGACAGCACTCCGGTAGAAAAGAGAAGAAAACTTGATGAGATGAAAAGATATTGAAGAGATGATACAACACTCCGGTTAAATGGATAAGCCGGAAAAAGAAGACGATCCTCACCAAACGAGGTGATGGGTGAAGAGCACAACATCACAATGCCTCCGTAATGAAAGAATAGAAGTTAGACCGTTGGGATAAAGGGACGGAGAATAAAATGACAACTTTTGCCACAAGTGAACTTGGAAAGCATCCTTGCAAAGAAGAATCGAATGGAGTTGTTGGAAAATCAACAACGAGAAGCACAAGCTTGTTGTGGGCTTATGTAAACATCTCAAAACTTGAGGTGAAATTCTGCCACTATCAAAATCAATTGCTTGCTTGAGATCAATGAAGAGATGAAAACTGCTTCACCAAGATGATAGAGATATAACTTGGATCATTGATAAGCACCACAAATAGCAATATTCCTTAGGGAAGTTTTTAGGTGAAATCTATACCAAGATAACTCCAAAGAAGAGATTGATGGATTTAAAATACCTCATTCTTGACAACATGTGAATCACGAAACATGAATGGAAATTGTCAAGAATGATATAATACCACCTCAAAAGCTAAGGTAGAAGAATTGCACTTCGAAATGCAAGAAGAAGAATACTTGAACGCCTCAAAACAAAACATGTGTTGAGCACCATGTTTATTTTAGAGTATAGCTTGGCGGATCTTAACTTCGAGAGAAATCTTGAAGAACAATTGAAGAATGAAAGGAAACCTTGACGAAGCACCATGTAGAGCCTCCATGAAGAACTCCGGTAATAAAAAGATGATAAAAAGAAAGAGAAGTTGAAAACACAAGGTGAAGCCTTGCAATGATTTAGGAGGAGCTTCGCGATGAAATACAACGGAAAACTTGGAACTCCGGAAGAAAGATGAACATCATGAAACCGAGAATGTGATATGATGAACAAACTCCAGAAAAAAAAGAATTGAATCACATCGAGGAAATAAGAATAAGATTTATTATATGCTTATCTTTCATCAAATTACATTGATGACAAGCAATGGATTTGGCATACTACTTATTCCCGTAGAAAGGATTAAGAGAGATATAGCGCAAATTTGAGAAGGTATTGATGGAACCACCGGTGAGACTGGAAACAACGAATAAAATGATACGGTAGCAAAGGAAGAGGAATCTTGAATGAACCACCGTAAGGATTGAAAATGATCGAAGTAGGGGTGCATCACCGGTAAGAATTAGCAAATGAACGAAGGTGCTTGAGACAAACTAGATACATGAGAACAAAGAGATCAAGAACTGATTAGAGGATATTCGATTGATGCACCGGCAAGATAGGAGAATGATAACTGACAGCTGAGAATGAATAACCCTGAATTGATGGACTCCGGATGACAAACTGAGAAGACTCTTGAATATCTCCTGATGGGTGAAAAAGATTCTCACAATCGAAAACAATTATGAGAGGATGGCAACAAGCTAGCACCATGAATCTTGAAGAGAATAGAGCAAGATTAAAGAGAAACTCTTCTTCGGTCTTCAAATGATGAGAATGACAACGAGAAACACCACCAAGAATTATTGAGGCACACCGAAAGAATCAAAAGCGAAGAGGTTGAGCCAACTATGAAAAGAATTTGAAAGATCTTGGAGAAAAGCATTTGACTGATGATAACTCATTCTTACGTCAAACTTGGAGAAGAAATTAGGATAGCTCTGGGAAAATAGAAGAGTCAGGTAAGATCCTGGGAAAAGACCTGTGGGTTAGGGCCCACTCAAAAGAACACCGTTGAAAAGATTTCAAAGAGATGTTGCACCGGTTGAATTAAATGACTTGAATGATACCAATCTCGAAAGAGCTTGAACGAATGCAGAGTGGAAACACGAATCTTCGAGATATCTTGAGCACTCCGGAATAACAAATAGCGAGAAGTAGA
This sequence comes from Triticum aestivum, assembly GCF_018294505.1. Lineage (NCBI taxonomy): Eukaryota > Viridiplantae > Streptophyta > Magnoliopsida > Poales > Poaceae > Triticum > Triticum aestivum. The sequence continues at coordinate 218,887,339 of NC_057801.1, read as the reverse complement.
ATGATAATGAGGTGCACCGGTATGAGAAGACATTGAAATGAGGAAAAAGGTATGATCAACAAAACTTGACTTGAATCCACCGGAGAAGAGAAAGGAATGAGGAATGACGAACTAGTAGAACATCTTCTTGAGAACCACCGGGTAAGAACATTGACAGAAAAGAATGGAGAAACTTCACAAAAATAAAAGGATACTTGGTAAAGAAATCTTAGTCCTTGAGGAAAAAGGGTGGGTGGGCGGGAAAAACAAAGGCAACTTAGAGACGGATGAAACAAACACCGTTGAGAAGAAATGATAATTGGTCTTGCTGATGTTGAAGTGATCGGATCCACTTGAAGAGAAACACGCCGGTTGAAAAGGATTGACATGACAATGTCGATTGTCGAGAAGGATTGGTATTCACATCGGAGTATGAGAACCCCATTTCGGAAAGGTATGGAATCAACACTTGACATTGAAGCAACTCGAATACCACAACTCAAAACAAAACAAAGGATTTGGCTTGCAGAATAAGCCGGAACAAACATATGATAGAGATTTCGTCCGAAGTTTTCGTGGTGGGGCCTACACGGGCTCGATCGTACAGCACCATCATGTACAAGGCAGTGCACATGACATACGAAGCATCCCCGAGTCGGCATAGCCAAGGACTCTTTAAGACACAACGAGACCACTGTAAAACCAACCGTGAATAGGCGGACCACTAGACGTCGAACCCCAATTTCATATCATACATCCGTCGGAAAGATATCCTAAGAGCTACTTGAATTCCAACCTATGAAACTCCTGAAATTCTCCGGTTATGCAATCAGGTGTTGGGGATACAGGGGAAGCATAATATCTCACCCAAAACTAGCAAATCCTACATCCAGCTGTATCCATCCTTCAACACATAACCAAGAAACCTTTGGAAATCGTCTACCTCAACCTTCGAAAAGCATCTGTTATACGAGTCATGGCAATACTCCCGTACTCACCTCAGTACTGGGTTATCGGGGTTATCTCACCAACAACTGTATAAAAGAGATTTTCGATGTCGGCGTACTAAACTCAGGTATTCCAGAACTGCAACGATAAAATTATGACGACAACACCTCAGAGCTCAACTCCCAGGGACACTTCCACTAAACCCCTGACAGGAGGCACCAAGACAATGTTCTCGTCATAAAACCATCGGAACGATTCCAAGATACCCGCGTGATCCTAAAAAAAATTAGTGAAATTTGAGAAGAGAAGAGTCAAAACTCTACGTCAGGATGCCTTACCAGAGCGATGAAGAGACTGGGGAGTAAAAAGAATTCCTAACTCTCCGATATATATAATCCTAAATGACTCAAAACATTTTTCTAGACACAACTCGGCCGCTAAAAACGATCAAGCAGTGGGGCTCCTAAGGTCGGGGAAGGCTCTGATTACCAACTTGTAACACCCTCGATGCGGCTATATCTCCCACGTGTCGAAGCACGACTTAGAGGCATAACCGCATTGAAAGCAATGTCACAAGTGAGGTAATCTTCACACAACCCATGTAACACATAAGGGAAAGAGATACATAGTTGGCTTACAATCACCACTTCACACAATTACATGAATAAAGCATTACATCATCCAGATACAATCAAGGTCCGACTACGGAACCAAAATAAAAGAAGAACCCCAAATGCGACAAAGGTCCCCGATCGACCCCAACTGGGCTGGACTCTCTCTCCCTCCCTTCTATTCTTTAGCAGAAAAGAATTAGAGAGAAGGGAAAGAAAGAGAGGGTTAGGGGAAGAATTTGCGCATAGGGTTAATATTTCCGAACTCATAAAAATGAGCTTAATCCCAGAAAATAAAAGTTGGCATGAAAGCAAGATTTAAATTCAAACCCATTTGAATTTAATTCAAATGGTTTGAACTAGGACAAGGTTTAAGAAAGGCCAAAATTGTTGAGAATTTTGGTGGAGCTCCGGAAAGAGATGAAATAATTTATGGACAAGGTTTGAGGTCACGAAGTGATATAACAAAGGCATGGAATATTTTGCAAGTGTGTTATGGTGAATTCCAAATTAGTGGAATATTTAATATAGCTCCCTAACAATATTGAGAGACTTTTAAATGTTGTAAAGAGAAATCACCATGTGAATTCCCTCGATTTAAATAGATCAAAAGATCTATGCAATTTATTTAGTTGAGGTTGAGATGCAAAGATTAAAGACATGATGGCATGATGACATGATGCAATGCAAAAAAAAGAGCAAGCACAACTGAAACACACGGTGGTCACGAAAAAAATGGAAGTCTTCTGAAGCGTCAGTCTTGGGGTGTTACAACCAATTCCTCCGATGAAGCCGAGGCCAACTCGGCGCCACCAAGGAGGTTCTGCACTCACCGCTGCATTTTATCTTTTATTCGATCTCACGGGGCTGCCGGTGCTCGATACCGAGTAGACATGGTGTCTCCATCGACGGCGCCATCGCCGGCCACATCATCCATGACGTCTCTCCCCCATGTCATTGCTTCATCGGTGGCGACTTCCACAACGGCACTAGCTGCAGCTGCTCCGGCTCTCGCTCACGCTGCAGCTCTGTTCTTGCTGTCGGTTGCGTTGTTGCACTGCTCCTGCTTTCGTTCGTGCTGCTGCTCTGCTCTTGCTCTCGCTTGCGCTGCTGCTGCTGCACTACCTCCGGCAGCTACAGGAGTTGCTGCTTTAGCACTCGCTCGCGGTGCTACTGCACGACTTTCTCTCTGCTAGTGTGTTCCCTGCTCAAGCATCTGCTGATTTAGATCACTGCTTCTCTGCTACTAGTGCTCGAACGCCCTAAACATCTATTGCAATGCTCTGTTACTAGTTCAATCAGTTTCGATAGTAAAATTCAGTTTTGACTGTGAAGTTCGTTTTCTTCAGTTAAGTTTAGAGTGAATAGTACTTACAGCATCTGTTGGAGCGGCCGTGGTGCAGCTGGTGCGTTTTACATCTAGCACTTTTTGGTGATGTATTTTACATCGTCTATTGCAGATGATATTAGGGTCCCACTTCAGATTAACATTGTTTGTCTTGTCATGCTTCAGCCTCGTCGCCGTACACCTTAGCGGAGCTGCTCCAACGACGGAACCGTCCATCACAGCGGAGCAGTACCCTCGGCGCCGTTTCTAGAGGCCTCGGATCTTCTTCCCCGCCTCCGACAGTCACACCAGCATCATCGCCATCCTCCACGTCCAACCCAATGATGCTGAGGTCCACAAGGCTATGCCAAAGAGGTTGTACACTCGTCGCATCACTTTGTTTCTCCATTCCTCTGTTCTTCCAATTCATGTGAGCGAAACACCCAGGTTGACTGAAATCCTATGTTTCCAAATGCTCTGTTTTGCACGTGCATTCCTATTCTATTCCTGTGTTTTTCCTGTCCATGTGTTTATAGAATCCTCCAATTCTCAGGAGCCCTTACAGATTTACTTCATCTTCAGATTGGCGTCAAAGAAAACTCTGTGTGTTATGTCCTGCTCCTGCCGTGCCGTCATCCACCCCACCTGAGGTGCACCATCAACAGAAGCGTTCACTGCAGCAGAGATCCCCCCTACAAACTTTCGTTGGCCGCCTCAGATCATCTTCCCCGTTGCCGGTAGCCACGCCAACTGCATTACCATCATCGACTGAGCAGATGAACTTGAGGACTACACAGTTCCGGAAGAGAGGTCGCAGTCTTTCGTGTTTGCTTATGTTATACATCGGTTATTATTACCTGCTACTTTATCGTTCAATCTTGAGTTTTGAATTGCCCATGGGTCTCATATCGAGCCAGCAACGAATAGTATCTGTCTACTATCTGGTTCATCTGGGGTCTTCTATGTGGTTCATGTTGGGTGGGCAACAAACAATAGATGATCCATTGTCTATCTTTTTAAACTGAAGCTATAATCTACCTGCTATCATTAGTTTTGGATCCATCCACTCGTTTGCTACCATCAGTCTTGATTTTTGCATGCACCCCTTAGGCCTTACAAAATCTAACTATTTTTTTATTATGCATGTCAGATATTGTACACAATCGTACTGAACATGTAGAGAAAAAGAGAAGACCATTGCGTGCGAATATAATGTCATGCAGACGCTGCTCCATGGTGGGCGAAGCCCCCCCCCCTCTCCTGCATTTCCAGATTGTATTCCAGAGGAAGATAACTGTTCATATGGAGATTCAGAAGGAGACGACCACGCCTGTTTACCACCTGAGGTGTTTGCTCTAACCTGGCATGCTGATGTTGGTCATATCATGCATATGGCGCCTTGCATTGCTTACATTATACATCTTATATGTCATCAGCTTAGTTTAGATTTGCTTTATGTGAATGCCACCTGTTTGGTTTCTATATCATACTCCCACCATTCTTAAATATTTTTCTTTTTAGCGATTTCAACAAGTGACTACATACGGAACAAAATGAGTGAATCTACACTCTAAAATATGTCTATGTACATCCGTATGTGGTAGTCCATTTGAAATCTCTAAAAAGACAAATATTTAGGCACGAAGGGAGTATATGGGAATTATGCAATGCAATCTTCTTTAGCCAGGCATCATATACGTGAATCATGCAATGCCATCCTGTTTAGCCAGTCATCGTATATGTGAATTGTATCGTGCCATATTTTTTCCATAATGTATTCCATTTGTCAACAATGTTTATACATTCATCTACTCTTCCTATGCATCAGCCATTTGAGTCGGTCATGGGAAAATCTGGAGTGAAAACAAGCTCTTCTGAGCAGTCAGTGCTACCTGTCGATGCAGATTTCTTGCTGGTTACAGATAGCTCCTCAGAGGAGGATTCAGAGAGAGATGACCAGTC